>NW_010424053.1:2163-61832 GCF_000710305.1 Buceros rhinoceros silvestris | reverse complement strand
TAGGGAAATGTAGCTAGCTGTTGAATGAAGCATCATCAAGCCGTGAACAAGACCATTACTTGAGGCAGTTTCCCTGCCTAAAGAACAGGAAGCATCATCTACTGGATATTAATTTTTAACAGCAGACCTTTGAAGTGACTTCAAAGACATCAGGTGATTAAAAGATAGAGGAAGCAAAGGGAGAGGCTGACCCCGTGCCACAGGAGAGTCTGGGACAGAAGGACAGATGGGCTGGGGATTGCACACAGGAGCCTGACCAGCCAATCCACACTTCAGCTGACACTGTGGGCTAACAAACAGCCTTCCTCAAGGGCTGTACTGTTGGCTGCTTCCAGGCAATCAGTGCATGCTGGTTTATCTCATAAAGAACAATCTTCTTAATTGCTTATAGTCTCCACCTCTCGAGAGAGGAACCTTCTGTCTTGCCCTGCTTTAAGGACACGGGGTGAAGGAAGGATCCCAAGGCTCTCAGGAGTAGTACCAGAGTGAACCAGGTTTAGGAGGGGTTGCTCATCTACAGGAGCTGCATCTGGGGCTAACTGCAAGTTTTCTGTGGGGGTATATTGGTAAAACTCTACCCAAGAGCAAAAATATTCTTTGGGATAAGTGCACAACATATCCTTCACATCCCCAAAAACTTATCCTAAGACATCTTTCCACAGAATATTCTTAACAAGGAGTGGAAAGTGAGCAATCTTTTCCTTCTATTTCAGAAAACAAAGATTACTGCAGCTGCAGTATCACAATTGGCAATTACAGAGACATTAGAGATAACAATTAAAGGAATTTTCTGAATGTTTTATCCATTATCTCACAAACTCATGGAAAAATGTCATTATTAGCATAGTTGGCATTACCAATCTACATTTTTGGAAAAAAAAAAATGCTTAAAAATTTTAACTGCCCAAATTGATACTCTGTGGTAGCTTGAATATCAATAAGGTGCAAAAAGCCTTTCAAAGCATCTAAAACTAAATTTAAATTAATTTCATTTAGCTGATGTATCATCTAATTTATTGTCATGGTTTAACCCCAGCCAGCAATTAAACACCACAGAGCCAGCGGCTCACTCTGGGGGAGGAGAATAAAAAAAAAAGTAAAACTTGTGGATTGAGATAAGAACAGTTTAATATTTAAAATAAAATAAAATACAACAATAAAACATAATAATAATAGTAATGAAAAAGAATATAACAAAAAGAGAGAGGATTAAAAC
Source organism: Buceros rhinoceros silvestris (assembly GCF_000710305.1). Taxonomy (NCBI): domain Eukaryota; kingdom Metazoa; phylum Chordata; class Aves; order Bucerotiformes; family Bucerotidae; genus Buceros; species Buceros rhinoceros. The sequence goes on along the minus strand of NW_010424053.1, from coordinate 60,616 downwards.
CCAGGAAAAGACAAGTGATGCACAATGTCATTGCTCAGCACCCACTGACAGATGCCCCAGCAGTGATCAGCTCCTCCCAGCCAACTCCCCCTGGTTTATATACTGAATATGACATCCCATGGTATGGAACATCCCTTCAGCTAATTCAGACCGTGGTGGGATGGGGACGAGAATGGGGAAGAAAAAGTAAAACTCACGGGTTAAGAACAATTTCATAACTAAAATAAAATATAGTTATAATGTTAATAATCATAATGAAAGGGATATAACAAAAAGAGAGAGAAATAAAACCCAGGAAAAGACAAGTGATGCGCACCACCCGCTGACCAATGCCCAGCAAGTCCCTGAGCACCTGGCCAACTCCTCCAGTTTATATACTGAACGTGACGTCCTATGGTATGGAACATCCCTTTGGCTAGTTCAGGTCAGCTGCCCTGGCCATGCTCCATCCCAGCTTCTTGTGCACCTCCTCATTGGCACAGCATGGGGGACTGGAAAATCCTTAACTTAGCATGAGTGCTACTTAGCAACAAACAAAACATCAGCATATTATCCACATTACTTTCACACTAAATCCAAAACACAGCACTGTACCAGCTACTAGGAAGAAAATTAGCTCTATCCCAGCCCAAACCAGGGCACTTATTTGATTAAAGGACCATCTACTATTTGGAGAGAAAAAGAAAGGACTATCTCATGCAGTTCCAGCGCAATGCTACTAATTTCCAAACCGGAATAACAGTGTAAACTTTCAGTACTCTGTTACTGCATTTCCCTCATTTTGCTTCATTTTGTGCCTGACTGCATATGAGGGTTTGTTTGTTTGTTTGTTTTTTCTGAGGTATGTCTGCAATCATTTTGTGGAACATCTTTGATGTTTTGTGGAACATCTTTGATGTTTTGTGGAGCAACAGCATTTCACAGATCACAGGCTAAATAATGCTAAACTAAATCAGGAAGTATTAGATCTGTCAAAATAAGACTCCAGAGCAAACTTCATACCCACAGAGATGGCTTACTTAGACATAGTCTGTGGAAGATTAAGTCATAAAATGCCCAATGCAGCTTGCACATTAAACCCAAAGGTTGCCACAAATAAACACTGTGCATCCCTTGAGGATACTCTCTCAAGGAAGATGAATTGCCACGTGAGAAGAATAGCAACAGCTCCACGTGCAGCAGCAGGTATGGTTTCAGGCTTCATGTGGGAAGGGGAGAACTGAGTTTTCCCTCTCTCCCTCCTGCATAATGCCTTTCTCCCTTCTGTGTCACATACTAGTGACATGCCCAAAACAGTGGGTGGAAATGGCAGAAGTGGAAATGGAACACACCACACTGGGCTGCTGCACAAAAGTGCAACTTCTCGAGCTTCAGCACATTCACTAGGATGCTGGATGGCCAGGCAGCAGATGTTTGAAAGTGGCCAGAATCATAGTGCAACAGAAGAGAGATGGGATTACAGGAGACAGTCCTAAGTGCTGGTAGGCAGGTGGAAAGGCAGCTCTTTTAGCCTTCCTGATAAGCGAGGCTCACAGGATAACTCAGGCTGAAAGGGACCTCAGGAGGTCCCCAGGCCAACCTCCTACCCAAAGCAGGGTCAGCTGTGTTGTCAGACCAGGTTGCTGAGTGCTTTATCCAGTTGGGTCTTGAAAATTCCCAAGGATGCATGTAGACAGCACAGCCATTCCACGCTCTGTGGCTCAGCTGTCCCCTTGGAGAAAAAGTTTCTCCTTAGTCTAGTCTGAACCTCTCTTGTTTCAGCTTATATCCTCTGTCCCTTGTCCTCCTTATTTCACACATGTTGCTGTATATCTACTAACCAGCAATAACACTGTTCTCCTTTGGAAAGCAAAATGAGGAAGGTTTGGTGGAAACACTCTTGCTAAATTTTCCTTCATCAATCTGCAGAGTTAATAATTACTTTGTGTCTTTAACCTTTTCACAGAGGTGGGAAGAAAACATGTTTTCCATCTCTGCATGGGTTTTTTTTGTTGGCTTTTTTTTTTTTGAGACTTAGAGGGTAGATTACAGTTCAAAACCAAAGGCAAATTCACATAAATACCTTACCTCGGAGGGACAAAATGAAAATGAGAACAGAAATGAAAAAGCTTTCATTTCAGTGCAATGTATCTCCTTTCAAAAATTTTCAGCTAAAAATCACTGGCTAGCTATAGGCCATGCAGTTCGTATCCAGTCCAATTATGAATTTTTTTCTTTAAGGAATGATTAGATCATTCTTTTTTAAATTATCAAGATGGAAGTTAAGAAGATTCACTCATGCAATTATGTGTAGATGAAGATATAGGTGCATGGGAGTAAATTAAAGGCACGATAAACATCAAAAACAGACAAATAGTGAAACTGATAAATAAAAGGCAAAACCAGTTTGATTTTGAGTATTTCTGGTCTCACGTAGCTACTCAGTTCAAAGTGCTTTAAAGAGCGATATAATCAGAGAGTGCTTAGCACTTTATAAAAATCTATCTCGTCTGAAGGGAGTCTTACCAGTTTTCTTAAAATGGATCCCCAGGCTTTTGCTGCTTCAGTGAACCCTGGGTACAACCAAAAGAGATTTGTTACAAAGAAGAAAAAAGTAAGGAGGGTTTTTGATTTTGAAACAAGCTCCAGGCTGACAGTTTTGTTTATCGGTGCTAGGCAAGTTCTTTGCAAGGGTGTGTAGCATATTGTTGTGCAGTCAAGCTTAGCTTACAGCAGGTATTTTAATCACCTGTACAATTAGTGCTGCCGCGCCCTCAGCATGGCTCAACACAAACCTCCTTAAAACTGGAAGCTGCTGTCAGAGGCTTGGTGATGATTTTACATCTTCTGTGTAAACATCAGTGGGGAGATGAGCTGTGGCTTCCATGGGCTGGAGGTGCTGGGGGGCGTCCCTGGGGAGGGTTACCAGCTCTAGGTCCCATGCCGTGTCTCCCAGTGAGAACCATGCATCCAGACACAGCTCAGCCCTCCTCATTGCTCAGGTCTCAGTCTCTTCAGCAGTTGTTAATAAGGGTACCTTGAATTTGGCCCACCTGGGAGCCATTCCACAGAGGAATTTGCCTCTGTCTGTGGCCAGCAAAAGAACAGGTGGCTGATGAAGGAGTATGGATAAACCTTTCTGGACTCTGCCGATGGTGTGTATATCTTCCGCCACCCTTTCTGAGTGATTTGTCCAGGAGCCCCTATCATCCTGCTCTCTTCTATGAAGCACCAGCAGCTTGCCTTCTCCCTACAGCACAGCATTCGCTTTGCTCTCAGTGCCATGAGAAGCAGCCACATGGATTCCTAGCATTTGCCAGCCCATTTTCCCATCTTGCCAGAAAACTGTGAGAAAACAAATCAAATAGCAGAGTGGAATTAATCCTACAAATGTTAAGCAATGTTGCTTAAAAAAGAAACAAAGAAAGAATTACCCTTATATTGCCATGGTAGATTTCTTAAAGCAAAAGCAAACACACTAAATTAAGAGCACCATTGAAACAAATACGATTGCAGAACAAGTCACGTACAATATTCTTAGCTAAGATTTCAAAAGGCCAAAGACACTTATTGAGAGCTGTACTGCTGCAAGTGACGTAAATTAGAATGACTATTGTTAAAAAACATTTACACAGGGCAGTTGTTCCTGTCTTTTCCACAAGGCTATATGGTTAAACCCAGTCTATTCAAATAAACCTAGTTGTAAGCTATAAAAGTAGTTCAGCCAAAGGATGAAGCTTATTCAGCACTCTGTCCTGAAGGTTATAATTCATACAACTCAGAAAATTTAAAAACTGGGTACATTAAAGGACAATTTAGGATCTCTTTCCTGCTGGACCGAAAGGAAGTGAGACTGCAGCAGCCAGCTGTACAATGGGCACAGGAGAAGTATTGCAACTTGTCCCTGGCAGTTGCAGAGAGGTAAATGGAAGTTTTTACTTTTTCCTTTTTGCAGTGAGGTTACTGCATATATAGTGGGAAGAGCAAAAATGGACCAGAAACCAGATCAGCAGAAGTACCACCTGCACAACACCCATTTTATTCACATTGATCCAAATTTTTAAGCCTCAAAAGCCAGCCTCGTTTCTGTCTGACTGGGAAGTCACTGCATCTCAGTCAGCTGTCAGTACTGGAGTTTTCTGATCACCTAAGTTTAGCTTATAGTCACCCCTAAACGGCTGGGGTGTTGCTGACAGAGACAGTATCATCACCTCTCTCATGTTCACGTCTTTAAAGTTTCTTGGTTAACCTTTCCTCCACCTATTTGTGCTTTAGGCACCTGGCCCTTCTATGCCTTGTCTGTGTGTGTGGCTGGCTGACGCATGAAGTTCACGCAAAGCTGAGGGGAAACCAGTAGCTCCTCAAGATTACCCCTGCAGGAGCACCACTGCTGAGGCTGAGCCATCAGGTAGCGAGACATATAAAGACAAAAAAGAGGTGCCTGTTTATTGTGGCATTGATTCAGGGGAAGAAGGAATCCTGTCTTTTTGTCATTAAACCCAGCTCTGCTTCTTTATTTTGGCTTAGAAGAGAAATGGAAGATACAACAATACAGTTGCACCCCGTGTTTAGAAATCAAGTCTTAGCTGGCAACATAAGATGTCTGTGGAAAAACTGCTGAATCTTAATCTCCCAAGAGCTAGTCCAGTCCTTCATTTAAAAATATTGCCCATCCTGAAAATCAGGACTTGCAACTGCCCTCTGTTGGGTGTAGATCAGCATGGGAATTGCCTCACTGTTATTTAGATGTAGCAGCTGTAGGTTCTAGTATTAGCTGGAAGTAATGAAGACGTTATTAACTGTGTTTTACAGCAAGCAGAACCCATTTATTCACACTACTTTTATTTTATAATTCATCTGTAGTTTTCCATCTATACAGGGAACATGGATTATGTGCCTGAAAAAAAACAAACACATGAAGATATTTGAAATAGTCTGTCATCAGGCTCTTCTTTTCTATAACCTTCCTTCTGATGATCATCCTTTTATGCCTGCATCATCATCATCATACTGAAAGTAAGTTAATTATATGTTTCCTAAGTATCATTTCATATACTTGATTAGTAGCCAAAGCAAACGTCAGAGAATGCTCCGTTCTTAATTTTGGAGGTCAATAAGGAAACATCTGTAAAACTAGAGTTGTTTATTAATCTGCCCTTTATTATGAAGCATTGTAGTACCCTGTCAGGTCAAACACATAAATATTATTTAAAATGCTATAAATATTATATATATACAGAAATATAATGGGTTATATTCACTTATTGTATGAAGACTGCTATCAAAGAAATACATTGGTACCAAACCTCAGATACTTTGGATGGCTTAAACGCCAGTTTTGTCATCTCTTCTATGGCTGCGTCTATATTTTTACCAACATGAAAGAACAGAGATATCTGAGTAGTCTTTGAACTATGGCACTTCAGATACTTCAGTAATCTCATTGTAACTGCAAAATTGGCAGTTGCTTGAACATTTCTCTGGAGTATTATGCAGCGACACTGTTGCTATGCTGTACCCGTAAATGCATTGTGGGGAGGAAACGAATTTCTTTCGGGAATTTCTTTTTCAAGTGGAAAAAGCTAAAGAGAGGTCTTTTAATCACCATTGCGTGAAATTTTCATTGGACAAGGTAAACTGTGGTCCAGACTTGTTTGAGACTTCTCAGAAGTGCTTACAGGAGTAGAGCTATTAACTCACCATGCTGATAAGGTCAGATTCCTGTTTCTTACGGTTCTACGTCATTTTATGTTTTCCACTGGAGTGACTAATCCTTTTTCCTGCCTCCTCAGTGCTTCTCCCTGCCTCAAGTCTGCTCCCACCTGAAAAGGGACTTCAGAAATACTGGTAGGGGGAGACTTTTCTCCTTTTACCCTTTCTGTTACATTCAGGAAGATGTTTCAGTTTCACAAGCTGCCCACCTGCAAGTTACAGAAACCCCACTGAGATCTGGTGAGGTCATTCATCAACATCAAGAGAAAAGATTTGGGCACTGGATTTTCTAACTATTTAACCTATGAGCACATGATCCAGAGCTACAGATAACTAACTAGTTATCTAACTAGATTTGAGCTCCACACTTGACATAAATAAAGAGAAACGATTATAGGGAGGATAGGGGATACATATAGTCTGTTTGGACGGGAGTTCATCCAGTTGCCTGGAAGCATTGAAAACATGAGGTGAGGTTGCCCTTTCGCTGCACACTGAGCATGCTAAACACCATGCTGGCAGAGCTTCTGCCTCGCCTTGGCGGCACTCAGCATGGGCAAACTCAGTTCCCTGCTCGCATAAATGACAGAAGGTTGTAGCTTTTGTAATTTTCTCAGCACTGTGTGTAAAGACTAAAGATGTGGGTAAGCATGGTGCTCTCCGTGAAATTCTAGCCTGGGCTTTACAATATTTTTATTTGGTAGCTTATTTTGTTTGCCACTTCAAAGTGCTACAAATTTGGCTTGCTGCTGGCAGGGAGTTAAAATATGCCATGTACATTTTGGGTGCCTTGAACAGATGGAGGGACTAATATCTTTTTCTCTTGTTTCGTTTTCTCATTTAATTAAGAGATTTATAGACCTGCATGCAAGTGTTATGATATAATTGCTTTGACCCACATTTCCTCTCACATTAAAACAATTTCTAAAGAGTTCAAGGCCATAATGGCTTTTGCCTCGCAAGTAAGAGAAAAGAAGTATTCAATTACTTGTGAAGGAACATGCTAAAGTATGCTTCACTGCATACTTCTTGGAATTTGAGGTAGCTAAAGTCTGCAAGGTCATGTCTTTTGTGTTTCCTATAATTTTGGAACCCAAGGCAGTCATGCTAATAGTTATTTAAAATTCAAAGGAAGAGGATTTATTAATTAATAAAAGGTTTGTTCTTGGAGGAGGAAGAATTAAGATTTATTTAGGAAAAGAGAAACCAATACATTATTCCTGCTCTAACTTATATTTATTTTAAAATTATTTATTATTCAGACTTTCTAAGCCTTTCCATCTAAAGATACCTATGCATTCCTCCTATTCTTCTGAAAATAAGCTCTCCAAGTTGTCCAAGGGACCAAAATTCAGTATGTTATTCCCTAGAAAGTTGCCCCTTCTGAAGTGCAGACTCAGGTGTGAGTCCCTGGGACTCTCATTATGTGACTGAAGGCGTCCCTTCCAAAACCACACAAGTCATTTGCAGGCTTTACAGATTTGAAAAGTATTTATCTCTCTCCCATAAAAATCAGTAAGAGTTGAGCACGATGTCTCTTTTCAAGATACACTTGTCTGTAAAACATAAGGCGAAAGACCATGTACAGTGCTTAACAGCTACCTCCCTAAAAACCAAAAAAACCCCCCCCCCCCCAACATACAATCTTAGTGATTTTGGAAATGGGACTTTAATTTCCAAATCTCTGCCATGATTTTTAAGCATACTGGTTCAAAACCGACAAAAAGACCCCCCCCCCCCCAACATACAATCTTAGTGATTTTGGAAATGGGACTTTAATTTCCAAATCTCTGCCATGATTTTTAAGCATACTGGTTCAAAACCGAGCATGAAATACTTGTATCTGCTGTTGTTTATTTCTTTCTGTATGGGTCAGTACAATCAGGTGTGTGTCAGACCTTATGCAAGCATATATCCTCGTATAATGCTCACTCTTATTGATGGGGCTTAATAGTGCTTGCTCAAGGAAATGTAAATGAAGTAAACGTTGATGAATTCAGGCTGTCAACTACCAACTGCATTTACCATTAATCACTTAAGGACATGAGATGAACATTGTTATAAATAATTGATATGAAAATAATTCAAACTAATTATTGGCTTGTGAACTGAATAAAATGTTGCCTGTTAACCTAAAGATTATAGACTGTAAAATTTTATCTACTGAGACACATAATCTCTTTTGAATTGTAGATCGTTGTTGAATATATTTGATGTCTTTAGAGGCGATCAAGCTGGAAAATGCATGTATGTGTGTTTGGGTGTGTGTATATATGTGTATGTATATAGCCTTTAAAATACTAGCTCTGTAACAAGTGATACTGCTCAGGAAAAATATATTGCAGTATAGGTTATGTTCAAAAATCTTGCAGAGGGGTGGATGAAATAATGAGATATATAGATGACTAAACACAGGTCTGTGAAAAGTGGGTTTGAAGACCAGTATAAGAGGTGCAACTGGAGCCTACAGGTTTTCAGTGGAGAACTAAAACCAATGTGAAGTGAAGCAGCTCTGCTAGAAGAAAAAATGCGAACACATGTAAGACACAGAGGTGCCTCCTAGTTTACTCTCATTTGCATTACTTTTTGCTCTCTGTCCATGGCTGTGGGGTAGGTGGGGGAAAAAAAGGACAAAAATGCTCCAGGCATAACTTTTATCCTGTTTATGATCTCCTAAAGGTTCAATACTTTAGTGCTTGGGCAGTTTTAAGTGTGCACACTGTGTATGACAAAACCGTAAGTTTTTAAAAAGCTATTTAAGGAACATCCATTCTTGAAATCTGCAGAGGGCACGTTTCTCCCTTGCCCGGGGAATGAGCAGGACACTGCTTTAGATCCATGATTTGCCCAGTCTCTGGTCTCTGTCCAGTCACTGGAAGCATCAAAGGACAATGGCATGATCCATTGACAATGACAACTGGGCTCCACTGGGAGTCATTTGGCTGAAAAGTGACTGTGTACAGTGACATTTCTCCAGAGTATTCCCTGCACCACTAAGAATCTGGAGAGCAGGGACCATCTGAGCCAGAGATGGGTGTCAGTGAAATAACTACAAACCAAGAGTTTACTTACTTGTCAAGTAACCACTGACAGATGTTGTCCTCCTAAAGGCTTTTTATGTAGGACATGAAAACAAAATCTGCTCTCAAACGGGCCTCTGATCTTCCCAAATCTCTTCTCCTGTGGCTCATGTGCTTTTCCCCAAACCCTTGCCCTGCTCAGAAGCGGAGGAACAGAGGATACGAATCCTGAGGCATGCATGACACCTTTACAGCACTTCTCTGGCTGACAGGCTTCTCAGTGTGAGAATAAGTATATGACAACCACCTGCTTCACTATAGCCTATACTGATCGTTGCAATGCTTTTGATTAGGGAAACTATCATCAGGAGTTTTTGAGAGCATCTTGACCCCAAGCCCTGGCTGCCTCACTGACATGTCCTCTACGGACTGAGTCCTCTGCATCACTTGGATGCAGGCATCTCTGGCCTTCAATGAACTGTAAGAGCCAATTTTTAGTTTGAGGAGCAAGTTGAACAGAACAATTTTGAAGACCGTGGCTGATGGGTTTGAAACTGGCCATTGCACACAGAGTATTGGTTAATCTTTTTCAAGTGTTGACCACTTACTGACATTTATCACAAGAGTGCCCCAAGCACCACTAGTAACTACCCTGACATAAAAAATAGCTGCGTGTCTCAAATACAGTGTGAAAATTGGCAATTTTTGAGGTACTTAGGGAATACCTGTTTGTTATATACAAAGACTTGCATTATCAAAAGTGACAATTTAACAGCCACTTAATAGAAACAAGATTGTTGGTTAGTATGCGCTTGTACTAAACAACACCTAGTTTACACACCTGGAAATGGACTCTCCAAGACACTCGTATTATTGGTAAACTCAAGACAGTGGAACTGGATGGAGGTACAACAAGGAGACAGCCATGTCTGCACCTATAGCTGCTCCAGCACGCAAGAGCAGTTCAGCCTTGGACTTTGTGTCTGCTGAAAGGGGATGACAGCTGTAACTCGGCGATGAGCAATCCTTTGTGATTCAAGTAATTCTGCCACAACTCACTCTAGTTTTCAACGTTTTGTCAAAAATCGGCACATCCTAATTTTCAGAAATGAATGGCATGCAAGTACTTTCCTGTCAGAAATCCCCAACTCATAGTTATCATTCCATCCTCATTTAGCTATAGGCAGAGCTTCCTACTCAATCCAACTGCTGTGTCCAGAAAATGAAAAGGTTCCATTTTCTAATAGTTTCCCAGCTATGTTGAAATGCTGCAGGCAGAGTTGCTGGCATAAGTTTAGGTTGGACCTAAGTGAGGAAAATAGGAAGGAAAGGAGAAAAGATGAGAATTATAATGCCGCCTTCTGTGTGGGAACTGAGAAAACGCTTGAGCTTAATTAACCAAAATGAATTTTACTTCTATTACTATGTAAGTAGAAGTTCCTGTACAAGTAGAAGCCTTGGTATTATGCACACAGTACATGCATGTGTGCCTGCATATATACCACCACAAGCCCAACCATCAAAGTTTTCGTATGGGGTAACTGAGTAACCACCTCATTGTTTGATAACCTTCATCTTCTTAACTTTCCCTCTTCCTCTTTCTTTCCTTTCTCCATTAAGTCTAAATACAGACCCTAAGCTGTTCAGAAAGGGTACTATGTTTCCTGCTGTTTTTTTCAAAGGCACCGAGGACACATTCAGGATTCAAAATCAATTTTCTTGTTAGCTGTTCAGTAGTAGCACGCACTCATGCATGGACTTTGAAGCTAATTCTCTCAAGCAATGTGATGGAAGTGATTTTTTTCCAAGGTATTTAAAAAACAAGAGGTATGCAAACAGATTTCTGAAGGATGTTTCATGTAAATAGGAAAGAGGAAATTAAGGTGGAGATAGAAGAAGGACACAGAAAAGACTATTGAACCTGACATCACTAGCAAGGCAGAATTAAAAGGAGGGCAAACAAATCTGTAATGTCAGAGCAAGGAAGTGATACAACGCTCTGAAAGTAAACACAGGATACTAACATAGTTGACCTTACCCTGTTTAATTTTTGATCCAGTTATCGCTACCCGTATTTTATTCCAGATGTTTTACACTGAAATGTTGTTGGCTTTGGTCCCTTCTCTGTCATTTCGGTGGACTCTTGGTCTTGTAGAAGGTGCAGCAGGTGTGCAAAAACTGAGGCTGCCACAAAGCAGCTTTGAGAACTCAGTTTACAATATTTCACTTAATACATCTGATGTCAACATTTTTAAAAAGATGTTCTACATTTTGAAATAACAAATGTTAGTAGCAGTATGAGCCAGTAAAAACAAGAACAAAGGAATGAGCTGACCTTTAAAAGAAACATTTTATTTGGTAAAAAATAAAGGAATAAATTATTTCGAGAGAATTTTTGGTTTGTATCTGTACATACACAGTATATCCATAACATAGCTGCTATGTAATCCAGGAATTCCATCTTTTAAAAAAAGAATTTACACATCAAACAATTTTAAATGAAACCAGCACAGTCTTTTAAATTCATCAGTATTGACACCAACTTGATGGAATTCCTTTTTTTTTTCCTCCCCAGAAATTACCCAGTAATTGGGTCTCATGTGTTTGCAGCACCCCTCATGCATGTTCTACATCAGCCAGATCACTGTTTCTCAGCTTTTTAAATTGAAGAGCAACTGACTATTTTATAATTTCTTTCCTGTAGCGCTGGGGTACCAGCTTTCATTTTCAACTGGTACAAAGTACCTTATGAATGTTCACTCATAACTTTATCTCCTGATTTTACTTGCTTCCTTTGCTGTTGGGGAAATGAAATACACACAAACGCTCTCCTGTTTTGTCTGGTTGTGGTTTTTTAGTCATCTGAATTCAGTTCCACGTCACCTTTTGAAATCTCAAGTATCACCAGGGATCCACAGACCCTGCACTAAGGATGACTGATGTAAACTCTGAAAACAGAATAGTGGTATTTTAACACCAGCATGTGTGACATTTGGAAGAAACATGCCAGATATCCAAATGTGGTGTCACAAGTCAAAATTAGACGTGGGCCAAAAAAAAGAAAGAAACCATATATTCAACAGCCTTCCAAAATACATCAGTTAGGACTACACCAAAATCTAACAAACATGTAAGCCTGGTGTTAAGATTTATCCAGGGACTGCCTAGTTTAAAAAACAAAGCATGTCTTTAGTGCCTCATTGGATCAGTTCTTAGAATACCCTTCAAGGTCTTGGGAAGTTGTAGACAATCAGACTGAATTTTGAGCATGTTGATTACTAAATGAAGCAAGAACAGATAACGTACAAAAAACATGTAAGAGTCCTGTGTTTGAATGCTAATAAATGAGTTGCATTAATTTCTCACACACAATAAAATACTCCACTGGTGTGCGGTCTTTAAGAATATTTCTACTTCAACTGTCACAAATTTTGTCTGCTTTGGAGAGAAAAGAAGCAATTTTTTAATTCCAGCTGTATTTACATGTGGAAGCAACACTATCAAAATAAAAATGTTTCATAGGCTTCTTATCAGAAGTGATTATTTCCCCCCCCCAACTATCTTTTGCACTTATCCGTAGAATTTTTAGTTACCATAACACACGTGGTAGGAGAAAGATGCAGTCTTTGCACAGCATTCCTTCTGAAGGGATATCAAATTATTTTTAGCAAACGAGATTCTCTTCCAGAAATATGGAAAGATATTTTCAAGGATTAGATTTGAGAATTTAGCTCCTATATCCCCCTGGCTTTTCAGAAATAGGACTTGACCAGTTTTTAAACCATTACATCTATGAGAATTGCTTTTAAACACTGACCTAAAGGGGATAATTCTAAGCAAGGAGGAGGTTAAGGGGATTGAAACTTAAGTAGTCAATATCACTACAGCAGAAAACTACACTACCAGCTTTGCTTAATAGCAAAGCAGCTCTGAGCTGTCCAAGACCAAATGTTTTCTTCCATGCTGTTTCTCAACACAGAAAACAGTTCTCAGAACATGCAACATGTCTTTGGCATCACGTCAAAATGTGAAAAATGGAGACGTAATTGTAACTCTCAGTTTTGAGTTGAAAATGATGAAAAATTATCAGACCCTTTAGAAAGGCACCAAGACATCTGTAAGCACCTGTATAAAATAAAGAATGAAATGTCAAGATGGCCTTTTGAGCATGACAGTCTCCTCTCTTGTCACCGGGGTGCTAATGGAATATGGACTCATGCAAGTGAAGACAACTGAAATACGTCTCAATTACCCACGAACTACCGCAGCTTTATGTTGCTCTAACTTTCCTGATTTAAATGAAAACAAACTAAAAGAAATTACAATAAGTACCACAATAATCTTACCGATGTCTCTGCATTACACAGTTGCAAAGCTACTTTTTTGTTGTACAGCTTAGCCCACATAATGCTACAAATTAAAAAGATATATATATTTATTGTACAGCTTAGTAGAGCCATTTTAAATTTTATTTTTACATTGTCTTGCAACTGATTTTGGTATTATTTTTCTTATGACTTCTTTTCTAAACAACATTTCCCAATGAATTTCAGAAAGGTGAAAAATGATAATAATTCTCTCTGAATAGTTCTTTTTCAACTACCAATGCACAAACATCTATTGCCTGATAAACATTTTTTCCCTCTCAAGGTTTGTAACAAATACTAGCCACCTCACATATTAGACAGCTGGAAGTTTAATTTTTCTTCATTTTAAACCTTTCTTTATATGTGGTTCATGTTTGTTAGCATGAACAGAGAGTGCAGTTCAAGCACATTAATAAGGTACAATATGAGGTGGCAAAAACTGGTTATTACAAGGCTGAAAAAATGAAGCAATTCATTCACTGGGTATTACGACTGTGTGTAGGGGTGGTTTACTTACAACACGAATTGCACGCCCAGCGTATGAGAAGCCTGTATCTCCTGGCTTCACTCTGGTGCCAGTGGTGCTCCTGAGGGCCATGCTCAGCATTCCATAACTCTGATGAGCTTTTGCTAGACCTATTATGGTGCCTATGGAGTTACTTAATGTGGAAGTGACACATCATTTTTTATGGGTTTCACAACTCCCCATTGGCCAAATGACTGTCATGCACAGCAACAACTATTTCTTCACAGACTTACAAAACTGGGAGTGTATTGAGTGTGTGGGGAGTCTAACCTGCAAAGTGCAGAGCACATTTAGGACATAGTAAACAAAAAGCACCTCTTTGGAAAAGCAGAGACATCAAGACAAGCTATGGGAAAATGAAGTTCAAAAATATAAACTCTGTTTTCCCCACCAGAAATGTGCATATCCTTTTTCTTTGCTGGTACCTTTTTTTTCCTCCCATAATTTTCCTTTCTATGTTGTGAACAGCTGGGTTCCCACAGGGACATGACGTAAATCAGACAGGACCGACTGGGCAGTTTTCCTACTTTTAACACACAGTTCTGGAGGGAAGAATATAACAGTTGGTCCTCACACTAGCTGTGGCGTTCCCCAGTCTGCTCCCCCACTTTGAAAGCCACAGCTGCAGGAAGGGCATTGGGCATGCTGTCAGAGCCTTGTGCTCCCAAGCTCTTGTAACATTTCAAAACCTGGTGTCAGTACATTAAGCGTCTGATCCTGCTTCTACTAAGGTCACAGGACCCAGAGTGGAGTCTCGATGAGAAGCAGATTTCAGTATAAAATCTCTTCCCAGGGCCATAGGTAGAAGAGAAGAATGAACTCAATCTAGCTGGTGCATTAAATGTCTTTTGGATGTTTTTTTCTAAAGTCAAGACCTTCACAGTGGGACTCCCTCCATGGAACACTGTAGGACCTTTCAGATCTAAGAGTGAAGTGGTCTCCTAAAATATACTCCTGAAAGATGAAGATCCTGTATAAGAATTAAAAGCTTTCAGCAATGAAAATTTCTGAATTTGGAACAAAACTGTCACAGAGCATCTTGCAGCTAAATGGTTATGGCATTCTTCTACGAGACGAACTCCACACCCAGGAGGGCATCAGCCAGCTGCATGTTCTGTCTGCACACTGCAGATGAGAAGTGGATGCCATGCTACTGCCCAAACCCATCATCCTGCCTGTTTCTTTTACAAGCACTAACCTGGAATAGTCCCTTAATATCAAGATATTTTTTATGACTGAGAGGCTTGGATGAACAAAAATGTGTCCCTTAGACTGCAGATGAGTGCCTAAATACCTTCATTCATAAGCTTGGTTCTATCGTCGTTCACTGATACTTTCATTGGCTTAGGAGAGATGTCTTATTGTTTGATGTGGTGACTTTTACAAATCTCATTCTTAGATGCCTATCTGCTCACGGCCTTGTAATATTCATCCTGACATAAGGCAGCATTGCAGGGCTGAGCTTTCAATCTCCCTCACACACCTAGCCTAAGCACTTGCAACCTTATTTAAAAAATTAGGCTATTAAAGTCAAAGTTGCCAATATATCTGGCAACATTAAAACAGACTGTTGCATGTGAAATTCAAAAACTTACCTGAGAAATCCAAGTCCACAGAGAATTCTTTTGGAAACACCAAATAGAAAAATATAACAAAATGCTATTTTTAGAAAATATTACAGAATACTGGCATGTTATACTAATGTAATTATCCCACTGAAATTTAAACTACTTGCAAGTTATGTCCAAGGCACCTCTTTTATACAGTTTTTTAAAATGTTCATTCTACATTCACACTAGTTTAACAATGTAAACAAGTCTGTGAAAGCTCAGATTAAGGTCACTTTAAGACCTGTGTGAAAAATACTTCAGAAAAATATCATATTACATGGAAAATTCAATAAAGTTAGATAGATCCATCTGCTGTCCAAACAGTTTGATAGATGCTGTGGGGTAAACTATTAAAAAGATGAAGCCTAAAAAAGGTTTTCAAATATTAGTTTACAGATAAGTAATGTGCAATGCATTAAAATTTGTTTTTGTCATTTGAATGTGTACATAAATGCTGGAAAAAAATGCAAGCCACTATTCCTAGTGCTATCCTATTTTTAAAAGGCAAATCTTTGAAACTACTATTTGATGTTTAAAAACATTCTCCATCTTTCTTTCCCCACAATCAATCTTACAATATGCTAGTCCTTTCTTCACAAGGAAAATGTATAAAATTAATCTTACAATATAAACACTATAAACAACTCCCTTAAGACATCTTCTGGACACAGTTTCTGTAAAGACTTATTGTAACAATTTTAGCATAGTTATGTAAAAATATGTACACTCATTCCAAAGTGCTAGACCCAAGAAGAAACCCAAGTAAGCTCTACAAAAGTTGCCCGCAGTCTTGTCCAGTTAAGATTACGTCCAGCTTTGGTAGTTCAGCTGTATTTCAACACAATCAACAACAGTTTTCACAGAATCAGAGAATCCCAGGTTGGAAGGGACCTCAGTGATCATCTGGGCCAGCCCTTCTTGGCAAAAGCACAGTCATGCTGTGCATGATGGCCCAGCACTCTGGCCAGCAAATTTTAAAAGTGTCCAATGTCAGGGAAATTCACCACTTCCCTGGGGAGATTAATCCAATGGCTGACCATTCTCATTAAGAAAATTTTTCCTCTTGTGTCCTCTTGCATTTTACTTGCTTTTGTGTAGGAAGCTGCCAAACTTCTGCATGAATCCTCTCAGTTTATTTTCATTAGGCTGCAATGGATGGTAAGCAGTTGAGTTATAGCTGACCAGGTGATTACTCCTGCCATAACTATTCCCTAAGGTCTTGCTTTTGATATCTGAGAGATGCGAAGTGCTGTTGCATGCATTTCCTGCAGGCTGGCTAGCGTTTTCCATCTTGCAGAATGGCTCGAAGCGGCTATAAACACGCCTTTCACTCAATCGAGGTCTTAGCTCCTCTTGGCGTTTTGAGCTTGCCAGCTGTGGTGTCACTGAACTTGCTCTCTGAAGAGCAGAAACAGGGGCACTTTCTGGAGCAGTATTTGTGGAAATTTCCTTTATGTCTTGATACTGAATCTGTTCTGTATTAAATCTTGGGGCAGATGCATCTCCTGCAGTTTCTATGAACTTACTTTCACGGGGGCACAAGAGAGGACACTTTCTATTGCTTTCATCAGATGGAGGTTTTTGAGGTTTTGGTGACTTTGGAGACTTTGGAGACTTTGTCGGGCTCCCGGTGACATCTTCTTTACTTTTGCTCAAGCTACCTTGAGAATTCGATGATGTGTTTCGCTTTCTCCTTGGGGAAGAATCTGTCTTATTCTCAGAAATCTTTGGTTTTTGATTCTCTTCTTCAGAAACCAATGTGTCAGAGCTACTACACATTCTGTAAAAGGCAGGACCTTTGTTTTTTGACAAGTTTTCCTTCTTGTCTGGTGTGAGATTGAGAAGTGATCGCAGTTTCTGGGATCCTTTCTTTAGAAAACTTGGGGAATTCTTACTTTCTTTCTTTGATGTGCAATCCTTACAAGACTCCTCTTTGCTAGCTTCAGTGAGAGCAGCCATAGAGATTGCCTTGCTAGCAGCAGGGCCCTTTAGATCTCCTTTGAGGTCCTTCTCTTCCTGTGGCAAGTGGTTGGTCACACTGTGCAAACTTTTAGAACTCTTCAGCACGTCTTCTGGAAGTTTTGGACTAACTGGCTCCTTAAGTCTATGCCTAGTCAATGTGCTGTAAATGTAACTGGATGCATGTTTGTTGGCACTAGGGTCCAATACGGACTTTGAATTAAACATGGGAAAGCTTCTCCTTTTCAGCATATTTTCATTTTGAGGGTTCTTCATATTTTCTGCATGTTTTTCTGCACACAGTGTCGTGTACAAGTAGAGAGATGAGTTGCCCATTGCATTTGAATTTACACTAGGTTTTGCATCGTCTGCAATATGAACTCTGTGTGGTTTTTGTGCATCTGATTTAAGTGGGATGTTTGTGCTAAGCTCTTCTAAAATATTATCTGTTCCATTTTCCACACTTGGAGCATGATTAGACGTCCCTTTAGGTGTTGCGCTTCCTTCTGACCCGATTATAGTTGAATTTGAAGAACTTGCACAGCTGCTTACTTCCTGCTGTTCAGGTAAAGTTGGCTGAAACACCAATGATGACCGTAAGCGAGAATGAGAATACAGCGCATGAGCTTTAATATTTTCAGCTGTGTCACAGCTGTCATATCTGTCTCCCAAGGCCGATCCATTAGACTCTACTGGATAATCTGACTGATCATTCAAATAGGACTTAATCCGCCAGTTACGTAGGAATGATTTTGTTGTGTGTTCGAGGGTTGGCATCCTCTGCTGCAGATGGCGGATATGATTATCTGTCCCATTAAAAGATCTCCGTACAATTGAATTCCTTTCTGCAAGATTTACCTTTGGGCGTGAAAACTGATCAGCAAAACTTTGCTGGGGTGTACTGTAGTTATTTGCATATCCTCCTCGTAATGAAGAAACAATACTAAGGCTATCAGACGGCATTTTCCAAGTATTTGATGGATTGTTGGCCCTATTAATAGCTCTGTTGAGCAATAGATAAGGTGTCCTTTCTGGCTTCTCCCCAGCATAACTGTGTCTCTTCCAGTGCTCATTTTTTTCACTAGGTTGATACTGCTGGATTGGATTTTGCATATTAAAGCCTAGATGAAATGGTTGTTTATTATAGGCTTGATTTCTCAAGCCATATTTATCTATTTCATTTACTGCATATATTCCATGAGTTTTCCAACAAACAGAATCTATCTTGTGAACCTTGTCTTGCCTACCAAAAAGGTTTCTTTGGCTAGAAACTGAAGCCAAGGAAGACACTGAGTGTTGGTATGTATCATTATCCCAGAGTGTCCTGCGACTGTTTACACGTGCTAATTCTGGGGCAAATGAACTAGGAACAGAAGAACGGGCGTACAGTGTCCTAAACTCTTCATCAAAGGATTCAACCAGCTGTCCTGTGATAACTTGAACCATACTGAGGTTGGTTTTTTCAAATGACCACATAAAGCTGAAAGAAGAACAAATGACCATTAGAAACAGTTGTTTTGAACTGAAGCATTATACCAATCCTTTTTTGTAAGAAAGCTTCCACACAAACCTGGATTTTGTACAAACAGTTTCTAAATAAATAAATAAATACTGGGCATGATTCATGCAATTTAGAGTTGGAAGGTCTACTCTAATACCAGTTGAACTCAGGTAGACTGCTTTTAGCAGCAGCAGAAATGAGTCTATAACTACTTAATTTTCCTTATAAAAAGTGGGTATTGCAAAAAAACTACATTTGAAATGAACTGCTTCAGCAGTTCAGAATGTACTTCATACTAAACAAACTTTCAAGCAGATGCACCGCAGAATTGTTAAAAAAGTCTACACTTTCTATGATGCACACCAGACTGGATACGAATATTTCTTTTAATTGCAATGATGACGTCTGATGAAGGAAATTTTCCTCTTTTCTGTTGTACTTAGACAGGCTGAAAACATGCTCAAAGCTCAGTAGTTATAGCTACTTTACAGATATAAAATGAGATAAAATACATGAACGTGTACATGAAAAATGCTTCAAAAAGCCTAATAGCATGGTGTCAAAAGTATGCAGTTAGTAGCTTACAACAAAGAAAAAAATCTGTTTTCAATCCTATTTTCATGAAAAAAAGTGAAAAAATAATTAAATTAATGAACTTGTTTTGTTTGTATTTGTCTTCTGGATGTTAGAAAATAGGCTGGTTGCATTCATCTAAATAGCTTACTGATTTCATTTTAATTGTTTTACTAGTTTTGTATTTTTCAGGAAACAACACTATGCTGAGATTAAATGAAAACATGCTGTATAAGCTTTTTCTATTACTTTTCACAATTAAGAATAATATATTTTGTAGTATTTGGAAAAACCCCTAGACTCTAAATCGAGTTCAGAGAGCAAGAACTGAGAAAGACTTGCCTTTACTGTTATAAATCACTAGATTCTTCTACAAACCAGGCTTATTTTCTACAGAAATTATCGATTCCAGTCCCTGTGGTGCTAGGTCTTAAAGCAGTGTTATTTTTCAAAGTGAAATGAAAAAAACTATCACATTCTCACAGACTCTAACACTGCGTGCAGATGTCAAAGCAGACAGACTCTCCCTGGACTCCCTTCACTGATTCATCTATGAACTTGTCACTTACCTCACTACCATTTATATACATCAGTCTGAATTTGGGTCTCAGAGGAAATAAAAAGCCAGACTTTTCAAAAGCTTAGAGTGTGCAAACCTATGAAAGTCAGTGCCTGTGGATCTGGCACCCAGGCACTAAGCTGGTAGACACTAATTCAGCAAGCCAAAGGAGAGGAGTGTAGCATGAAAAGAAGGAAAATACTTAATTATGTGTGAGATAAAACTGCCCCTGCTTTAACTTAGTTTGTTTCCAGCTCTGCAAAGCTGTAAGTTATTTCACCCTATGTTTTGCACACATACACTGGAAATAAAATGGAAAGTAGAATAAAGAAACTTAGCAAAGTATAAAAAGAGGCTATGTCAGCTTAACTCGGGCAGTTCTGAATTTGACCATGATACACTACAGAGTATGTAGTCCATAATGTCAGGTCTATAATGTTAGAATGTTATTAGAAGAAGGAGGAACTGTCCACGACAGCTGATGAAATAATTTTGGCAGCATTTTCTGGAGTGAATGTTTAACAAGAATAATTCAAACAATACACAATAAATCAAATCTCTATTCAGCAAGTCTCCAGCTGTAGCAAAAACTATATCCTGTATTTATTATTTGTGAAAAATTAGCAGAGGATCTCAAAATTTGGCTCTGTGTTAGGCTAGTTAGCACTATGATAACTTGTTAAATTACAGAAAAGATAATAAAATTTGCCCATGGAGTTCCCTGGAAGAATTTTCAGAAATAGAAAAAAACTCAAATTTGCAATAGGAGAGGTACTAAGGTGAGACATTTTCTACAGAAACCTCAGTGACAGATCTTACCTGTAAGTACCATATATGACTTTCTTCAAGTCAACAAGTATAAATTTTTGTTCCATTTTTCCATGGAATTTTGCTCCTGTTTTAGAATAGTAATCTTGGCCTTTTACTGTCCGCACCCTCATGTTCTGAAAAAGACAATTGAAATAATTTAGTTGGTATACTATATTCCATTCTTAGCATCCAGGGGGTTAAAAGTCAGAGGTACAGTAGGAGAAGAGTTATATTACTGCATATTAATAAACTCTGCAGGAAAGTAAACTATGATCAAACTTGTCCCGTAGGGACAAGTTATTGTTTTGTACTCAAGACTGACGTGATTCCCTAGACCACAGAAAAGAAATTCTGCTTTTTCATAGGCACCACTCTGAGAAATGAGGTACTGGCACAAGAAGTCTTCTACAAGAGAAAGAGGTTTTGTTCTTTAAAAAGAAAAAATATTTTCATCATCTGATGTACAATAATTAGAAGATTTCCAAGCATCTCAGCTAATCAGAGACAACATCTGAAGAGCCAGGATCACTTTTCTTTTAGGCTGAACAAGGCTGCTCTATCTACAAACACAGATACCTCAATGTGTGATGATCCATTGAATGATGCTACCTGGCACCAGAATCCCTTGCAGTTTTACCACCAGCAGGATCTCTCAATAAGCTTTGCACCATGGGATTAATCACATTTCTAAATTCAGAGATGCTATCACAATATACATAGGTAACACAAGCTCTAAGCAGCAGTTAAGTTTGAATTCTGTTAAGAAGCTTTATGTTTTCCTCGTGCAAATTCAGTAAATTTCACTTGGGAAATTTTCCAAGTTGGATCTCAGTAATATGGTCAACTTTTCTCTCAGACTGTGGATGAAATCAATTCAGCTAAGCCAGTGTCTTTTTTTTTTTCCTTCTCTACTGTCACTTAGGGTTTTTTGAGCTTCTAAAAAAAAAAAAAAAAAATCAAGAGAAATGTCACAACACCTTCCAGACTGTACTAACAACAATTTCCAAAGAGTTCTTACATGGATGTAGGAAAAAAAAATTAAAGCATTTATCAGAAACTGTTAAATAAAGACACTTATTTATAGAAAAACTAAAAATTATATTCAATGCAACCTGAATAATCAATCTCAATTCAATCTAACCTACAGCATCTACCTCGTGACTGTGAGATACAAAATGCTTCACAAGGCATAGAAATAGTTTGGAATACAGCTATGAATGATCACAACATTTACTACAGTTTCTATCCGTGCAAGTTTTGTTCTAAGAACACTGATTCGTGGTAATTTACAAGTATTCCAGTGGGAGTGAAAACTGGTTTCACAGTAAGAAAACAGAATCCGTATGACTATTACACAGACTGTATATATGGAAACAGAGGAATATAAGACTTGTGAACACAGAGGAATGTCTTGCTTCATGGGACTGCTGCAAGGACAGGTTGAAAATCACAGCAGACATGTGCTCCGTAAAGGCCAGGTACAGATGGATTAGGGCTGCTCATGAAGCAAAATGGATTAAGACTACGTACAGGGTAAATTCAGTAAAATTGGGGATAAAAAGGGAAGGGAAGGGAAGGGAAGGGAAGGGAAGGGAAGGGAAGGGAAGGGAAGGGAAGGGAAGGGAAGGGAAGATTTCACTTTGCAGTTGGAAGGAACCTACAGCGATCACCTGGTCCAACTGCCTGACCAATGGCTGACCAAAAGTTAAAACATGTTATTAAGGGCGTTGTCCAAATGCCTTTTAAACACTGACAGGCTTGGGACATTAACCACCTTTCTAGGAAGCCTGTTTCAGTGTCTGATCACCCTTTTGGTAATGAAATGCTTCCTCATGTCCAGTCTAAACCTCCTATGATGCAGCTTTGAACCACTACCACGTGTTCTACCACTGGACACCAGGTAGATCAGCACTTCCCTCTCCACTTGCCCTCCTCAGGAAGCTGTAGAGATATTTAAACTTAACAAAAGTATTTAAGATTCAAGTCTATAAATTATGACTTGGTTTGCAATACAGTGACTCAAACCTTTATCGTCTATGGAAGCACTTAACACAGTTGCCTAAAACATATGAAGTTCTAATAAATAGAGCTTGTAGCAGTTATAAAAGAAGGATAAAGTTCATTAGACTGTAGCAGACACTGCAATTTTCAAACAGAAAATTCAAAGAAGTTAGGAGAAATGAAAGCACATTTTCAAATAACACATGCTTTCTTAATCAGTATATATTTCACTGTTGGTATTGTAAATCTTTTATCAAAAGAGAAATCAAATTGAAGAAGCAAGAGTTAAAACCTAAAAGCTGCTGAGTTGGCAGACTATGGTTTAACTCAAGCTATCCAAGTTCCTTAAATTTTATTTATTTATTAGGTGAGTTTTTATTTACCATTTTTGTCAATCTGTGTTTGAACAAAAATGCAACTTGTTTAAAATGTACAAAGACAGCAGTTAAAATTAACTTTTGTTTGTGACCTAATATCTCGTAAATGTGACAGAAACATACAACATAAAAGTTTATCTCAATTAGATAAATTAAAAAGTATTATCTAAAAGTTATGTAAAATTTTAAAAGGTAAAACTTTGAAAAGTGAAAATACAGGTGGATTCTCAGGTCTTATTTTCAGAAACAGTTAAAATTAACAACCCAATCTGCATTACTGAATGGGCGGTTAACGTAATTTTGCATCTCTACCTGCTAATCCCTCTTGACAATACAGCATTGTGTCTTTCAAGTTTTCTGCACTTCAATAAGTTTTCTTATCAATGAAAGCAAATCTTCCCATTTTTCCAGTGTGTTTTTTAGTTGGACTTTGAACAAGCCAATCCTACTGAAGAAAAGTATTCTTTCTACAGCAGCTACTCAAGCTTTAAGTAAAAGTAATTAAATAAAACCCTTTTATGTGGAAGTTAAATAGTGTGGGAAAAGTAATTCCCAAAAAAGAAAAAATACTGAAATTAATCCATTCTAAAGATTATCACAACAGTAAACCCATATTTACTATAAAATAAAATCTCGTGCATTAGTCAGGAAATTTGCATTTACTTCAATGATTGTTTTACCCAATTCCATATTTACCATTTTATATATATAAATTATACTTTTGTCATTATAATTTGAAAAAGGTAACTTGAGAGGCAGGCTTATACATTTTCAAATAACCATAACAAGTAAGGCCGGCCTAAAGATTTAACACATCAAATCTCATTGAGATATGGTCTGATCGGTATTGGACAGGCTATCACTTGGGATTCTAGAACACTGGAGGCACAAGCAAGGCTATTGTCTTGCAAATTACCATGCTATATAAAGAAAAGCTATGAACATAACGTACAAACTTTCAGTTCATAAGTTGAAATTTAACTTCACGTAGGCATATCTATAAAAAGGAATCAAACTTCCATTGCATTGCATTTTTTTTTTTAAAAATCATAGTCACTGCTTCCTCTGTTCTCTTTTTTCTTTTCCCTCTCTTCAGTATTATTCCTCCTGCAGCTTTTCTATCCTGCTTCCTTAATCCTGCACTCTTTCATTGTCTTGGTAGGTCAACCACTAACAGAGGGGAACATGGCATTACAAAGGCATGTGCCAGAGATCATGCTCACCTTTCTTGTGTAACTCTTCCTCCTCAGTTCATGCGGCACCCTTCACCTACTTCAAATGCTCAGGGATGCATAGTTTCAAATTGCCCAAAATACAGACAATATTTGAGGATATATAGTAAAAACGTGTTCCACTTAGGATTAAAAGCAGCAAATATATACATACTGAATTGCAAGCCCCATTTGGTATGAAATGCTGGGCTTCACTTCCTCCTTCATTTCATCCTCAGCTACAGGACAGCCCTGCCAGTCATTGATCATTGCATCACTATGGGTAAAGCAGTAATTCATTTATGAATCCTGAGAGGAAAATCCTGGGCAAACTAGAAACCAACAAACCCACTCACCATGAAGGAACCAAGCTAGACCAAGAGGACACACAAACAAATGTAAGATCAGCCATAGTGAGTCAAAAGTAAAGTCTGTCCAGTCCTGTAACCTGTTTTTGTCAGTGACTGCATATGGAAGAATACATTAACCAAAGAGTTGATGTTTTTGGATGTTTTTGAAGCCAGATCAGGATCACTCTCTCCTCCAGAAACAGACTGCAGGACACTCAGGGACATCAAAAAGATCCAGTGGCTGCAATTTAAGGATGGCCATCAGGGCTATCCAGTTAAATGATACCCAATGATGAACCTCTTTTTATGTACAACTGAACCACTATCTTCCCAGAGAGAGCCACATAAGCGGGATTTAAAATTTTGAAGTACAATTCAACATTACACATTTATTTTCATCAGTAAAATCTCTCCAATATACAAGATAAGTACAGTGAATATACTGGTCTCAAACACTTCATTTCAGCATTTTTTTATTTATAGAGACTGTTTTTATCAGTGTTCAGTTACTGCGCCTGTACTTGCTCTCAAGAGTATTCATAAAAAAGAAAATGGACATCTACCTGATACTCAGCCTAACAGTTCTAAAGGAAAAAAAGCCACATTTCTCATATTGTTCATCAGTACTAATATTGTTTATTATCATGGGCTTCTCTTCTTACTAAGATATAATAGTTGCTGTAAAAATGTTAAGTAGTTTCAAGTTCGCTTCTATTCTGACTTTGAATCTGATTCAATGACCTCTGAAGACAAAACCTCATTAACTTCACTGAAGTCTGGCCCTTAGCACAGAAGTTTGCTCACAAATACAACATCACGCAGTGTGTGTCTATTTAATAATCAAATCTGACTTAGACTTGAAAGTACTGGAAAACTTCAGATGATCTTGACAACACTGGTGAGAAATAACAGGCTGCAATGAGGTCTCAAGAGCAGCTCCAACTACACATTTAAGCATGCGTATCTGGGAGTAGACTTCACAAAAGGAAAGTAACATCATTTATTAGTGGTTCTATCTTCCCATTACTACAATTCAATATTGAGAAGTATCAGGTGATAAACAGCTCCCACCAAAGTGCCTTCAGTACCCTCCTGTAGCAAGATGATTCTTCACTATTGCTAGAGAAGTAAAGTATGGAGCCTCTGCCTCATATCAAATAAAACATGAATACCTGCTGAAGAGCTTGGTTGACTTCTTTGGCACTAAACATTGCCTACATTGGTTCTTTGTTTCGAATCCAAAATTAAGTTACTGCACTGAACATTCTGGTGGTTCTGGGGATTGTTGTCTTGATGGTGCATTTGGCAGTGCAAATCTAATCTATAAACCTCAAAAAATGTAGTAATTAGTTTTTTGAAAATTTACCTGAAAAAAAGTCTGACTCTGTAGTGACTCTTCATCTTTCTATGCAAAATAATTGCTGACTGAACAAGTCAGAGCAGTGACAAAGTTCATCAAAAAAAGCTTAGATAGAGAATAGGAAAAAAAAGAGAAACACATTAATTACTGAAGAAAAGTGTCAGGAAACAGATAAATGAAACTGTGGAAACAGAAATGGGAAAATAGAGGTAAAGAATTGTTTATTTGAGTTGAGTTTCGCTGCTGATGTTAAGGTGAACATTAAGTAAAAATCAAACAAGAAGAAATGCTGGAGGAAAGACTCAAAAAGCTCCTAGAAAACCTCTGATTTCATATCCACCTATACAGAATTCACAAATTCATCACTGGATATAGAGTCTATCCATTTTTTCACATATATCTTTCATTTTTTCACATATATAATATATCATTTTTTCACATGTATCTTTCAATAAGGAAAGAAATAATGCCCTGATATGCAGTCAGAGTACAAATGACAAAAACTGTCTCCGCAGACGTTTAATGTAGATTTATGAATGAAATCCTCTTTTTTTTTCCATACAGAAGGCTACTGGAATGTAAATCTGAACTAAAAAAATACAGTTTGCTCATCACTGTGTCTCATTTTTTCCTGATTCAATCCTCTTCTTGCTTTCGCTGACCATAAGGGCTTTCCCTGAAAGCCAAGAGCACAGAAAGTTAAAGATGTTTGGGGTTTTGGGGTTTGGTTTGGTTTTGTTTTTTTTTTTGGTAAACCCTGAGGTGGTGGAAAAAAGGGAAAGGGAGAAAACTTCTCCAAAGTCTTGACTGTTCTTTCATAGTCACCTGCAGCTTCTCTTCATGCCTGACAAAGGCCCAGGAGAATTACTGTGGGAGTATTCTCAGAGCAACACTCACTGGGAGTAGTACTTGGACGAGAAGACCATTAATTTGAATAGCTTTATTACAAGCTAAACTGGAAACCCAGCACACAACAGGAATACTCCTTACCTCTTTTGCATATATTTTTCATTTTCTGATACAACTTAAGTATTCTAAGTAAACCTTCCAGAGTAAAGATGTATTTTACTTCTCCCATCATTAAGAAACAGAAACACAGAGGCCGAGAAGAAAGAGGCCAAGTCCAAACTTCTCCAATCCACACTAATGCACAGAAAATTCACTCTAATGTAGGTATTCTTTCAACCATATATAAATAAATGCCTTTAGGTCTATAAAACCATATAAAAAACCCAACCTTGTATCCACCCAAAAGAAGCTAAGCTTTCGAAACAGCTGTCGATACACATTGCACAAAATTAATTTGAAAATGCGTACCATGGCATTTTTTGAGATATGACTCAAAATTTCTTTCATTTTGTGTGGATAAAACTCATGCCATAAAAAGACATACACCATTTTTGGCAATCTCTGTAGCATAGTTGTCCCAAGTAATCAGCAAATGGTGGTAACTCAAGTTCCAGAGTATGGAAATATTGCAAAATACTGATCTCATGAAGGCAATCATGACCAGTGTTTACAGTCCCACCACACATTTTTCATGTTTTCTTTCCAAAAGTTCCTATAGCTTTGTGTATTAGGCCACCAGAGGGCAATCCCACACACTCATACACAAGAAACAAGCATGGAAAGTGGTGTGGCAATATTTCTAAGGACCTAAGTCAACAGTCCAGAGCAAAATCCGGTATAAAATAAAAGTTTGCTTCAAAAGTCTAACAGAAAGCCTCCTCAGAAATACAGCGCACCTCTATCTGATTTTTAGACTGTGTTCTTAAAATGCATGCTGCTAAGAAGAGCTTTGATAATATTTTTTGCCAGGAGCAAACATAGCCTAACTAATTACAGAAACAAGGAATTGTGAATGGAACTACACAGAAGTTCAGCCAAGGCAGCCCTCAGAGCTTTGCAAATAAACCCTGGCAATGTCCTTGGACCTTCTTCAGTGCTATCAACAGTACAGTAAATATAGAAGTATTTATGAAGCATTAATGTCAGATCGGTGCAGGTCACAGTTTGTATTCTAATCCCTGTTAAATATTAGGGCAGCACAGGACATCTTGTGGAAATGCATAAACGTTAATCGTCTTGTTATTTTTCTTAGAGGATAAAATCACATATTTCATGTATAAAAGTAATACTCTCTAAGACATGATGCAGACAGACATGATAATACAGATTTCAGGAAAACAATAATAAAACAGAATTTAGGCCTTCTAGTAACTTTAAAGAACAAGATCAAAAAACTGAGTATACAATTTATTAATTTATGTAAGCTCTATAACTCCATTTGCAGGCTATTTTAAGAGAAAGCAAAAAGAAGCTAAGTTTTTTCAAGCATGTAGTATTCCTAGATACATTATATTGTAAAATTATTTTATAAATATGAAAAAAATTGTCATTCTATCACTCTCGTTTTGACACACACAGAAAGATTACAATCTTTCTAAAGAGAAAAAGGTCTGTAGAGAAGGTTCTGTTGAGAGCTTACTTATTTATACCTTCCAGTTAATCTGAAAAAGCAGTATTTAATAATCACTTTTTGAATAGTAGTCCCTTTTCATTAAGATGTGGAGGAATGAGTACTGAATGTTCATGGACAGGAACACAGGAAACCTTACCCTGAGCCTCTGAACTTGACAGCCTTGTTTCTCCGTCATTTTCAGAAAGTGACTGAAGTTTGATTCATCAAGTAGGAGATACACTGCAATCCCTCTAGCAGATGCCTCCACAATTTCTCTAAAGATATCCACATCTGTAAACATATCCATAACGATGGCAATGACCTGACAAAAAACAGAAAAGACACAAATTATTGTATTGTACTGTTTATATAAAACTCTTCACTGAAGCTTGCACTGGGCAGCTAACACACAATATGTTTTACACGTCATAAAGTTCTAATATTTCCACATGGTACCACTTAACCTGGAAGGCTTTTCAAAACCACTGGATCTTCTTTTTGAGAAGACAGATGATTGCTTGTGTGACATTTGTAGTGGCTATGTGTAGAGATTGGTTATATGAGGAAAAGGAAATGCAGTGGAAGAGAATGGAAGAGGAAACAGCAATATGAATACAGTGGAAAAAAATTAAACCATCAAAAAGTAATTGCAGTGTGCATAAAAAAAAACTTTGTACAAGAGGTTTATTCGTCTTTCATCATCTCCTCTAAAGCGAATGGCTCAAGAGCTTGAAGGAGTCGATAAGCAGACATTGAAAAGATGGAGGAGATAAGGACTTCACGATCCATACTGATTCAACACTCTTACTGGGATGAAACTTCCTCAGCAGGTGAGAGCTTGATTCAAGAAGATTAGAGTGCTGAAGACCAGCCTCCGATGCCCTTCAGCCTATAGGGATAAAGTAAGTATTTCGGATTGGGAAAACCCACGTCCCTCTAATGATATTTTGGCAATGATGTACTATTGACGTTTTGGGGACAAACTAGTACTGAAGCATTAGAGGGAGAACAGGTATCTGTGTAACTTTTAAAGACAATATTCTTATCCACTAGAGTCTTCATGAAAAGTTCCAATCAGTTGTCTCAGGTGCGAATTCAAACCTAACAAAGCCTTTCACAGTATGAGAGCAAGCTTGATAGTGGGCATGCGTTACCATTTTCTCTAATCTTTAAACTATCTGTACCTCTACCCTTAACGGTGTAATTGTGAAGCTACAATCTCTGATCTTATTCCGGAACTGAAACTTTTACCTCACTTGCAAAATTTGGCAAATCTTGTTACACACACCCAGGTAGAAGTTATGTCTCCAGTCAGTCATCTGAATTCTGAAATACCTTTTTGAATCCTACCTGCTTAAAACTAAGACTCACTTATGTGAAACGTGTACTTAAAACACTAGAAATATTAATGACAACTGACCTACAAAAAACCGAAAGTAAAACAACTACCATTAGGAAAAATAAAAACACTCTTTACAAATCCACCAGACAGAAAGGAACTGAATAGCATGAAATAATTCTATTCTGTCAAAAATCTTCACTAATATGCCCATGCGCTAACTCATTAATTTTACTGACTTTTTGAAAATTAACCTAAATGTAATTTTTAACATTCTTAACAGTACAGATTTAACATATTTAACAAATTTAACAAAGTTAATACAACATTTAACTTTTAACAGTACAAATTTATTTGTCTAAATTTGAAAGTAAGACTGAAAACCAGAAGTTTATCTTAACTCTAAAGACCTCATCACTTTCAGACTGCACCTTCTGCTTGGACTTGTTTCTAAGATATGCGGCGTTAACTGAACATGGCAACCCTATTTATTCGTCTGTCTTGTTTCACTTATGTCTGTGTAGAAATTTGCCAAGACAGATCACGTGTGTTAGGTAAAGAAGAAAGTCTGTTTTCAAACAGTTCTGTATCATTACCTGTGTCCCCCTCTCTCTGAAGTCCCCAGTTTCTTCTTAACCTTTCATTTTCCTCAGCTCTTTTATAAATAGCTGCTCATTACATTCAGGATGTATATAAATTAAGAGAAAAATCCTGAATGGATTCATTAGCGTACATTGACATGAATGCATGAAATATTCAAAATCAACAGTACAGCCTTCAAAAATCATTCTAACATTTTCCTATGGCAGATATCTAAGGTGCTAACTTGTTTGCAGTGTCTGTGGTTGCAACGGCTGTTAAACTGGAAATACACCGAGAAGAAAAAACAAGAATGAGTAATAAAAACTAAAAATCAACACTGACTAGAATGGCAGTATCTATCTTTATTAAGAGGGGAAGAGAGAAATAAATACATAAGCAAGAAGGCCAGTAAGTTGGTGGCATGAGAGGGATGCGTGTGCACTACTGTGCATATATTTCATCATCTGGGAAAGAAGAGGGCAACTCTCTTTGTCTTCACTAGTAATAATGTTCTTAAACCAATTAGCTTAAAATTTTTGAGTTAATGCTGCAAGGCATCAAAGTAGCCTTCCAAGAAAATGAAGGTTTCACTTCCAGAGTTGGAATAGGGATTACATTTTGAAATCCAAAGCTTGTGCAAAGGCACAGTCATGATCTGACAACCAGCTGGACATCCATTTCTGCATTCCCTGGAAACCAAAGATGATACTTGTATGCTCTCATTAGCCTGCTCATTCACTCTTATCAACACTCAGTTAATCTAGTCAGTACAAACATAATTAGGCTCAACTGCTGGAGGAAGAAGAGTGCCAAATTTGAACAATTCATGTTACATATTCATAAATAGTAATTTACAGTGCTAAGGTCACTTCTGTGTACCGATTTCTATAAATCAGACTAGCTGTTTGATCATAAACTACAGATTTTGATCCAGAAAGAGTGGATTCCGTAAATGTCATAGAATATTCTGACTTTTAAATGTATTAAACCTTCTCCTTCCTTTTTTTTGGGCAGGGGTGGGGAGGGTACATTTCCCCTTACATTTGCCTACTTTGCAGCAGAAGGGAGTACTGAGCTTGGGGCAAGAAAAAGCCTATATGATATTCAGGGTCCCAAGTTTTGATTAATTAATGTGTATCTACTTTTCACTAAAGCTCTAACAACAGCTGCAGAATTAGTTACTTGCTGCATCACTTTGGAAGGAAAGATTTCAGTACTGTGTTTTTGCATTTATTTTTGCAATTGCAGAGGTAATTTTCACCCTGAGACTTTCAAGAAGCCACATAAGAGTGAAATCCAGAAAGAAAGAAAAATGGTTAGAATTCAAATTGCAGAAAAGAGGTCAGAAAAATGCCTACTCCATAAATTCTGTTTCTTTGGGGTATAACAACACTATCATGTATCAAGAAAATCCCCCAAGGCAGAATACTGCAGTGTCATACTACCATTTCCTTTCCAAAGCGTACTTCTTTTCCAAACTGTACAAAGGCCATCCAACTATGCAGTAGTTTTCTGCTGAAAGCACCAGAATTCTGAGAGAACTTTCCAAACCTTGAGAACTGATTAGCACCCTGATCAAAAATGACTCTCACCTGGGAATAATCAAGCATTTTACACTTTCAAGAAGGAGAAAAGCTGGCAGAGCAAATACTTGCTGGGCATAGTATTAGGTAACACTGATATAATGCGCAGCAAGAGTGAACTACTGCCACCTGATTCTGCATTAGATAGAAGAGCAAATTTCAGTGAAGTGAAGACAGTGCAGAAAGCAATTTTTATATTCGTCTTCTTCCTCCAAAAATAAATTTAAATAATCTTACGAGTTTTCATCTTATCTACCAACTCTTTTTTTAAAGTGGTGAATCCTTTTCAAGGTTAAGATTTGGTTTCAATGGCATCCTTACAGAAGAAAGTCTGCTGAAGTCAATAAGCACAAAATTACTCATAATAAAGCCAACAGTTTCATCAAATTAAATGAAGGCACCACTAGAGTCATATTCTACTATTCTTACTACTATCTTGACATTAAGACTATATTTTGCAGTAGAAAAGTAGAGCTTCACACATTACTTTAACACTTTAGAAACATTTAAGTATAGGCAGAAAACTGCAATTTTGTTGAATAGCACTATTTTTATGCAAATATTTTAAAATGTATTTTTTCAGTAAGCTGATACATTTTCTTTAATTTGCCCAGTATTGAGTAAAGTAACACTTTAAAACTCGTTTTCTTTAACTGTCAGATCATTTTAATACAAAGGAGGTTTTTTCATTTTTTAGAAGTTTTTAATAATATCCAAGTTCAGGAAATAACTCACTCTTACATAAAATACTAGTGGCAAGATTCATGAAAGATACATACAATCTGAAGGTTAAAATAAACAGCTGTAGCTGAAATACCCTGCAAAATTATGCAGATTCTAGCAAAACAGGAGCTTAAGTACGTGGTAGCATGACCCCACACCGGATATTATAAGACTGTAAATGGAGGCTGTTGCTCAGTTCTATTCATCTGTTGTGTTACAGGGCTCGCCATTGCTTCTAGGAGTTCCTAGCTTGGGCCCATTCACATGCATTATATTTGCTTAAATGGTTCTAACCTTCAGAAGCTAACTCTATTTAAAGGCTTATATAGAAAGAAGTTGTCAATCCCAACTGTACAAATACATCTATCTCTTAACATATCCTGAGCATGTCCAGGGAAGGCCACCAAGCTGCTCAGGACTGGAGCAGAGTGAAGAGTATGTGAAGGAGCTGGGTTTCTTCAGTATGGAGCAAAGGTGGCTTCAGGGAATCTTAGAGCAATGCCTTACAGGGGAGGTATTGAAGAGACGAAGCCAGGTTATTCACAGTGGTAGCAGAACAAGAGGCAATGGTCAAAACGAAACAAGAACATTTCTGACTGCATACAGGGAAAATCCCTTATTCCTACAAAGACAGCCCAACCTTGCTTTAAGACGGAGTTTGGACTGGAGATCTCCTGAGGCCTCTTCCAGTTTACCAAGTCTGCAGTTCAATGATTCAGAGATCTCCACTCCCATCATTATCAAAAGCCAAACAAATAATGCCATGTTTGATAGTAATTATAAACTTTGCTGTGAGGCTTACAGCAAAGAGAGCCTATAAATAAAGAATATTGAGGAGTAAAGGAGATTTTGTGGTTTACTTCTCCCATTTTTGCTAAGAAAAATCAATGGATTTTAATCTTCATAACTCACTTTCAGGACACCAAAATAATCCCTTTTAATGGGTGTGTACCAAAATTAAGACATAGATATAATGAAAGGCCTTTACTGTTAGTGCTCTGTAAATCTACTTAGTGAACCATTGACAGTTTCATTCCCCCAGTATCTTCACTCCTTTCACAAGCACTAATTATAATTCCTTAAGCGATATCTTGCAAAGTGTGTCATTTAACACCTCCTTTGCTAGAAACAGTAAAAAAGAGGAATACTCTTATCCAACTGCTTCTTTAGATCAGGCTTTACTAAAGAAACATCTATCGTTATTATCAATAACCTAGTAGGGAATAACGTTAAAGATCTACCCTAAACTGCAGAAGTATAGATTTCTTGTAGCCAACATGAGGTTTACTTTGTACATGCTACAACAAAAATCCATGTTGCTGTGCAGTGCTCTTGAACGCCACCACCCTTCCTCACCTCAAGACTGAAGAACCACATTTCAGATAGAAATGTTAATTCTATTTTTGTTGACCTTTTCCCTGGTACTCCAGTCAAATTCCTTTTCACAAATTCCTGTTTTGGAGAGGATCTCCTTGTGGCACAGGCTCAGTGCTATCTGAATCTGGCTTTTGTCACAGAGCAGGCAGGACATGATGCAACAGTGCAGAAAAATAAGATACAGTATCGCATACCTTGCTGTTAGCAACAGGAGGCAGTCAGCAAACTGACTGGGTGCGTTTCAGTCACCATAAAAGAATGAGACACAAATTTTGTGATCAATGCATGCAGCCTTCCCACTTGTAAACTATGTAATATGTCCCACAAATTATCGTGCCTTTTTTTTCATTATGTTATGCTGTTTTTCATGGTGAGGGTCTAGATGCAATTTATGCTTGATGCAATTCATAGGAGCAGAATCCTAACACATCTTCTGATATCCGTACTTTATGGTACTGTTGCTAACACCTGGGTGCCTCTAAGATGATAGTTCATTACTTTTGCATTAATTTTCAAAATTAAACATGGCCCTGAAATGCTTTGCAAAACATATCCTTCCACTGCAAAACATACTTTGAAATCATTGTGAGTTGCACCTGAGTATCTCAGGACCCCTTCAGGCTGGCTCAATCACTGAGTTCTCACAACAGCAACTGTAGTACATCAGAAGTCTTGAGATCAAGCACCACAGAGCAGTATAATGGCAGAGCCCTCCACTATAAACACAGCCTAGATACAATAATACAAATAGTCATCAAACATCTGAGTATGATCCATTCTCCTCCAATTACTGTAGCAATGAAAAGGAGCAAACACTCAGATGATTAACACTTAGGCGTCTTCTATGAAGTTATGCCACTACTTGCAGTAGACTATCACCAAAACTGGCTCTCTGAGATCGTATTTAACTTGGGTCTGCATTCAGAGAGCAACAGACCATAACCATACAGTGTACTTTGACATGTTGTTCCATTATTGCATTCTTTAAAAGCAGTTTAATTAACTACAGGGTGAAGTCTGGCACTTCACTGTAACAGGCAGCTGCACTACCTCAGAGAAAGCTCTCCTAACCCTCACTACCCTCTTTTCCTCCTCCTGCTCCCAAGGAACATTTCCACCACCAATTCCGAGGATACACGAAGTGTACAGCTCAGAACTGAATACATCTTCTGTTCCGATCACCAAGCCTCAGTTTATCATGTCACATACCAGCTACAGAACATAAGCATTTTAAGGTGGAATCTAAACTAAGTGTAAATTTAAAAAAAATGAACTTCAACATGTACATTAGCAGTCTTCAATAACCTCAACAACTTCTCCCTGTAAAAAGGATGTCAGACGTGGTTAGTATCAATGAAAATTCCTAAGAAACGAGTCACTGTCCAGAAAACAAAAGGTAAACTAAAATTCTAGAAATGTCCTGTAAAACAATATGGAAAACCAATGCAAAATATTCTCAGAAAATTAGGAACGCAGGCAACCACATACAACACTATATTAATATTTTAACTGTGTTTGCCCACAAGGCAAAGCCTCATCTGTTCTGTCCAAGACATTTTAAGAAAGATGTGTGATAGGGGAACTTTCTAGCTGTCAGTAACAGGGAAAAATGTTCTGCTTCTGGCAGCAAAGAATGATACGGCAGAGAAAACAGCAGCTCTGAAGAAGGATGTGATTTATGAAATATACTGGAAAAATCCATTTTTAACTAGGTACCTCTTCTAATAACTACTTGACAATTCTGCTTTTTGCTCCGTTTGGCAACTTTTGTGCAGCTTACTACATCTCTAAAAAGGCAGATTGGGAGAACAGGATTAGCTTTTCTACAAATGAAACTAAAACCAAAATAAAAGAAAAGTTCTCTGAAGTGCAAATAAGATTGTTTTCCCTGAAAAGTGAATGTACAGCAGCCTTCTGCATTACCTTTTAAAAAGCTCTTGAAGGCTGAGCTAGCAAGTCATACATGTACCATCTCAAAATGCCACCTTCTGTGTTACCTCTTCAAATTCATGCAACTGGGAATTTTACAGGTGAGTATCTTACAAAACATATGGGAGTGAGCTACATTAATTCTATAAATATGATCTGTATCTAGGGTTTGGTAGTTGTTATTCTGGCTGAAGGATTAGTAAGAACTCAGACTGAGCTGACTGAATTACAGGAGACACCACCTCCCTGAGGCTGGCAGACGAGGTGATTAATTCCTTTGGAGCTTTACTTCCACACATGCAGAACTGAGTTTCAGCAAGTCACGGAGATGACAGGGGATTCTTTCTGGTGACTTTCTACGAAGCATTTACAAATCTAACCCTTGGAATAAAGGATCTGCAAAGAAAGAGCTGCTGCCCAGTGACTGGCACACCATAGATATGAAAAGCTTTACCTAAATCTGCAAAGAACTGTCACAGGTGATTTAAGCAACAAGCTTTCACAACATTCAATTTTAACATTCTCCTTTCTGCCTGCAATGCTCCCATCAATAACTAAACTGCTTTTGCATTTAACAAGCAAGCTGTGTTCCGTCACTGCGAACAAAAGTGGGCAGAGATCCTACAGAGAAGCATCTAAGGCAGCACAGAAAATCCTTGGCATGATGAAGGGAACGTGTTTGGCAGTTTACTCTGCCCTTTCTTCTCTTGCCATTGATGCTGTTGCTCTGTTCTCAGTGCCATGTGGGCTGCAGCTGGTTGGGTAGCAGGATTTTAGTATTTGTATTTATCTCTTCAGAATGTTCTTACGCAGTTATTTTGGGAAGCTGCCAAGCTTTTCCTGAGGAAAGCAAACAGAGAGGAAATGCCAGGATTTCAGACAGCCTACAACCCAGCTATACCAGAATGGAAGTTCCTGACAAAAATAAAAGGTAATTCTCTAGCCTCTGGCTTTCTCTATGATGAATTTCAAAGACTTGCTGCTTCAGAAGCAATTTTTTATTTATAAGAGTATTAACAGGTCTAATGTGTGGGTTCTCACTGGATCCCTTAATATTTAGGGAATGTTCAAGCTACTTGAATTAATATTATAATGTTATAGTTTTTATTTGAAATTTGTTCGTAAGTAGAAGTAATCCTTTATTCATGTGTGCATTACTTAGTGACTGCCCAAAAACAAATGATGAGCAACAGTGTGATAAGCCTTAATTTTTTTTTTTTTGAAGTGCCAGTAGTAATTAGAAATAAAGTCTTAATAAATTTTACTTTTTGATCTGCTGTGCAGGATTGAAAAGCTCATACAACAACCTCAGAGACCAGTCTCAGTTTTGAGATTTCAACCAAATAACTGTAGTGCTAGTAAGAGCAGTAGATGCTCCTGGCTAAGGGCCTGGCTACCCGGCCAAGGGAAGTATGAGTTGACCATCACATGGTTACTTGAAACTATGAATGGCTGCCATAAACTGCCAAACACAGATAAGAACACGGGAAAAGGCCACCTCAAACTCAGCAGGGGTGGGTGGGATGGGGTAAGGGGTGTGGAATGCAAAAGGATAACAACATTTTTAAAAGTGTACTAAAATTGTCCATCCAAATTAATGCTGCTTACAAATATTCTTCAGGCCAAGAAAAACCAGACTGCGCACCAACACATCTGATGGCTCTTTCTGATATTTCCTGCAAGAAATCTTGAAATAATTTGTTATTTATCAAAGGCTCAAAATAAATATCTGATATTTTAGCTAATCTGAATAACAATTCTTTAAAAGATACTGTGTTTTGTCCACTTTTAAGAGTACATTTTGGTGGAGTTTCTCTGACTGGGAATGGAATGAAGTTTCAAGTCAGTCTGCTCTCCCACTGCTCCACTCAGTTTCCTCAAGAACCCTGTATAAACACATCGTCAACACCGAACCCCACTTTCTGTCACTTTACATATTTAAAAACACTAGAAAAGGTATATAAACCCACAATATTAATGAACACTTGAAGGTTGTAGACCTTAAACTACACAAACAAGCAAAATCTCTTTAAAGTAGACAACCTTGCTGGCATTTGTTAATTAGACACTTGGAAACAATGAAAGATTCTCTTAGTCAAAAGCAGGTTTTTAGGAACAAGTGACGATTCAGGCTCACCGTTCTAGACTGGGAAGAATAATTTTACTTTTAAGTTTGCTCATGTAAGAGCTATGCATGGTTTGTCATTTCTGAGACCTTAATAAGTAAATACATTTCTGAAATGCAATGGGAAGAGCTGAATATCTCATATTCATATTTTATAAATAAACAACATAAATAAAATATCCTGTGTAGGATATTGAACCCCATAGGGTTCAATGCTGCTGCTAGTATATACATTTTTCAGACAAAAAAATCCCAAGAAAACGTAACTGTATCATTCAATTGTACAATACTGCCTGAAATCCCCTGTTGTTACTTACAAGGATGAATATGTACTACAGGTACATTGAGCACATAAGAAAGGAAACAAAAAAGAAAGGCAGGGACTTAAGACAGAGGTGGAAACAGTGCTTCCATAGCAAACCCTGGGAAAGAATGGAGGTAGATGAAAGTAAGTGTTTCAAAAGCAGGAAACACTTATTTTCTATGTTTCTAAGCACAGGAAGATATTGGTGGATCCAAGCCAGTATACAAACCTGACGGGTTTCAGAGTTGCTTATCATTCAGAAAGATGGACTTTCGAATGCCTACATGCCATATGTTAGCCACAGTCCACAAAGATGGCCTATGAAACATTTTTATTATGCAGAAAAATAAAAACATATAGTTGTGGAGGACTTGTAAGCTATGTACTGGTAAATCTATGAGCCTAGCAGCATTAAGTAACAGAACTTCATTAGATTATTATTTTCTAACATAAAAGACATTACATCCAAGAGAAAACACAACTATTTTGGATGGCAGCGTCCAATTAAGAATATATTCAGTTGCCAGATTACAAATTAGTGGAAGCCTACAGACCAATGACTGTGACTTGATTACACTTAATACTGAGAACGAAGCTCTAATTATATCATTAGTTGTTGGAGGTTAGTTGTTTGAGGTTAGACACTCAAAACTTCTTCCAAAAGGTAGATTTCACAATCCTCAGGAACACTGCTAGTTTACCTCAGAGATAAATGTAGAAGAAAAAGAGGAACAAAACGTTGGAAATCCTTGCAAAAGATATTGTTAGATGTCCACAGAACCCCAACTGAGACTAGAACCAATTCTGGTTGAAAATCTCCCCTAGTTCACAGTCTAGCAAAGGTAATACCAAAGTGGAGAATGTAGTCCTCAAGAGAGGCTCCTGTTAGTCTTTGGAAAGAAGTGGGATAATCTCCTTGTAGAGATTAAGAAAGAAAATTACAGACCCTTGCAATAGAATAATATTTTTTCCAACAACTGCCATTAGAAGACCTGGATAGTTTACACCTAAGATAGGAAGGAATTCCCTGCTCTGCTGTTGGTCATTTTTAATTAAACTTTGGAGTACCAGGGAAATAATGCTTATGCCCAATATTCAAAATACAGCTTGATGACCAAGTTGGTTGCTCAGCTTGACTTCTGAAAGGAAAATCAACATGAGAGTCAATGAATACAGAAATAAAGGCTCATCATATATTTAGGGAAGGGCAAATGGGAAAAAACACTGCTTATTTAATCCTTTTTCAAGATTACAGCTTTTGTCTTCAGCTTCATACGTGTGATTAAGAGCCAGTAACAGACACGTGAGGCATACACACACGTTCAAGAGCTGGTTCAAGAACAGATCTTTAAAGCAGTTGTCCTGCAAAAGCATTCTGATTGCGTGTGATGCTTTTAGCAGCTTGTAGGACTCAATGATACTAAAGATTTTCATATTGCTGTCACAAAAGTGCAAGGAAAACCACGATAATTTACAGCTTATTATGGCCTACTTCTGTTACCCTCCTCCCTCCCTTCTCTCACTGCCTTTCCCTTCCTTCCCTCTTTCCTTCCATTTCTCCTCCCTCCTTTTCCCCTCCTCCTTTACTCCTTTAATTCTTTCTTCCTGTCCTTCCCTTCCTCCCTCCCTCTTTCAAGAACTTCAAACTAAGTTCAATTTGAGATTGGAAAAAAATACTGTTTTGGATACTGAATGTGGGCTTAAAACGGGTTCCTGCGTATTTTATGCAAACTTAAAAATACATCACTTTTTATTGCACCTTTTATGACCTTCTTGTTACGATACTCGCAATAAAACTTTTGCTTCCTGCTACGGATGTTATTTACTTCACTGCCACTAATTTCAAACCCTAAAGATGTACCTAATTCTGGTTTTGGAGCTCAATTCAAGCAGTAGTATGGTTAGGGTAAACCAGAAAAATACAGAATCCAGACTGTTTAAGATCACTGGTTACAGGTCAGTGATGGATCACTATGAAGTCAAAGATCCTCCTGTATAAACAGAAGAGGATGAATAATGAGAAATTTCTTCAGGCTTTAACTCTGACAAATTGTCTGTTCACCTTATATAGATATCTTAAAAATTTATACAGTTCAGCTACATACATAGTAAAATGCATTTAGGAATAAAAAAACCATGCTTGAACAATACCTGTAGTAATATTTGTGTTCCTAAAAAAAAGCAACAGCAATGATGTCAGATCACTATTCTACAATATGTATTACAGTCATAACGTATGCCTGCATACATCTGTGTGGCACATAATCACATCTGAACACCAGGTAAACTACCCAGCCAAATGATTCTAACTATTTTTTTAAACATAGTGCCCCTTGAACAGGAACCTTTCCTGATATTTGGGAGGATTACACCACCTGCTTGCAGAGCAGCTACAATTAATGGTGCAATATGTCACTAACGACTGCATGCTGGCAGGGTGCATTTCAATTTCTCCTATTTTAAAGACAGGTTGTGAAACTAATTAATTAATTATTGTCTACAAATCATGTTGAGATCCTCAGGTGAAATCCATTACCCTGGCAGGCTAGATTATTTATCACAGATTAGATGAAAAAGGAAAAAATAATTGCAGACTAGTCTGAAAGCATCAGCAGAATGTCCTAAAGATAAGAAAAGATTAATCTGCTTAATAAGCAATTATGTGCAGCTCTTCAGGAAGAAAACAAATTCAAATTTTTATGCACATTACCATACGAAGCAAGATGTCTGGAATAATAGGGAAGCAATTAAAAAAACACTGCTCAAATCTCCTGTGAAGCAAACTGAAATGAAGCAGATAAGTAATTCTACAATTCCCATAGAACCCAGTGGAGTGGATAGTAAACTGAAACTAAATAAGGTAAGGTATTAAACAAGATTTAATTCCTGGATCAAGTGCAGCACAAAACAAACCAACAAAAAAAAGAGAGATGAATTGCAAGTTGAAAGAGTTATAATTTCAGAACTAATACTATGCTTTAAAATACTGTGTTTTTAAAAATTATTTCAGTTTCGAAACCCTACAAAAGCATAAGAGAAACATGACAAAGGTTCTCTTTGTCAGGTTCAAAGGTGAATCTGCCACAGACAGCGAGGCATTTGAGAGAGCAGTAAGTCAATGGATAAGAAAGTTTAAAAAAATTAAAATACACATTTCTTTCTGCTAAGATTTTGCTAAACTGATCTTTTGGTCTCTATGTGAGCTGACTTTTGAGTATCTATCTTCTGTTGTCTTGTCAGACAACAACCCATACAGCTTAAGAATGATCTTGGTGACACTTTTATTTTTTGGTACATTCAGTTAGCATTCACAGGAGAAGTATTAATTCATCATTTGCAATTTAATAATGCAATTATGCAAAATCACAGGAAGATCATTGGTCTGTCCAATAAAGTCAGATCAGATAATCATAACGCTCCATATTCAATATCTCCTAGTCCTTCCATTTAAATGTAAAAGCTTATTCAGTGTATTCATAACATCTTCTTAAACCAGAGTCCTAAGTCAGTTCCAGGATGCGTCTGGGGAGGAGCAGCTGCGCTGCAGGACAGAGTTCTGCAATCCAGACTCCATCACCTCAGCCACAAACAGCACTGTCATCCTGTGCTCGTGGTCTGCTCCTCTCATTTTTCTCATCCTCACAAGGATAATGTAAAGCACTCATTCATGAATGAATAAAATGAATAGTTACTGAAGTAAATGAGTTATCAGTGCGCGAGCAACTGAGCCCACTATACTTAATTGAGCTAGTGATGGCAAGTTAATAGGGCTTCATTAAGGTGTAGAAGAGAAATTTGTATCACAAATCTTCCACTGTACATCTTCATATATGTGAGAACATTCCCCTTGCAACAAAATATTCCTCCTGATGTGCACTGCATGCCTGTTCACACGCACCTCCCACCCCCCATTTGGGTGATGATTATCAGAGATCGAACCTGCAAGAAATGCAAAGCTCCTGCTAGGGCAAGGGGTTTTCTTCCAAACCACCACAGCAAGCACCTGGATTTAAGAATGGAGGAAAAAGAAAATCAGTCTCAGGGGCATGTACTAC
Organism: Buceros rhinoceros silvestris; assembly: GCF_000710305.1. NCBI lineage: Eukaryota > Metazoa > Chordata > Aves > Bucerotiformes > Bucerotidae > Buceros > Buceros rhinoceros. Next base: position 18,223 of record NW_010424053.1, on the reverse strand, counting down.
AGCTCTTTGGTAGCTTTCTTTGAGAGTTTCACTGCCTATCCCATGCTGAAAAGTTGTCTACCTCAGGGGCATATATGCAAACGAACATGAGAGGTAGAGAGGGAAGCTCACTTGCTTTGCCATCAAAACCAGAACCTGTCTAATCATAAGGAACAAAAGGCAGAAACATTACTGACCAAATCACTCATGGACTTACATTAAGCCACTTGGAAAATTTGCTCTTGAAAAACGTACCAAGCGTGCTGATAGCTTAATATACTAGTTGACTTGAGTTGCTTGAAATAAGAATGGAGATGAAAACCTGCAATACCTCTGTGGAGGAGAGGTGAACATTTTATTCCAGGAACACTTTGGAAAATAACTGCTTTTTGATGCAAACTTTCAAATAAAGAAAGAGCCTTTCAAATAAACATTTGTTCTTATGAAGTACCTCTCTGATCTCAGGGAGGATGTTCCCTTGAGTAACCTGCCCAAATTCTCCAAATTCATGCCAATGAGGCTCTCCATACCAGATTGCTATGCACCTTGTTCGTGCATACATACCCAGAAACCATTTTTTCTGCAGCACACTCTGTACACGTGCACGTAGAGGATTGCATGCACATGCACACACACTGACTGAAAAAGAAATATTCTAATATTTGCCTCTTTCTTTCAGATAAAAAATCTGAAACCAGCATTCTATTGACAAAAGTGTGGAAAAAACTGCATTCATTTAACATGTAATAACAGGATAGCTTTTATAATTTTTTCTTGCTCCCTTAAAAATATGTATATCTTTCGTTGTTCTTCAGAGTCTTTCCTTGTAATTCTGAACCTGCTCTCAGATGCTGGTCAGAGTGCAGTCTGCACTCACTAGAGAGATGAGGTGCAGGTGTCAGACAGGAATTTTTCAGGAAGTTTATAATTTTTGGTCAAATGTGAACAGTAGCTGGTAATTAAGTGATATTCCAGTCTCCCATCAATCATAAAAAATAGAATATACATAATCTTAATTGACACGGGAACAATTTTTGCAATGTAACAAGAGTCAGGTATGTAACAGGTAAAACTTTCACGACATTTATGTGGGTGACTGAGCATGCGCTGAAATGCAACCTAAATCAGAAACACTGCTTCAAGTGAATGACAAAAAGGACATCTTATTTCTGACAGCTGCATAGAGGAACACTGTGAGAAAAAAGTAACAGCAGAAGACAGACAGATAATGGAGTAGCAAACAACTGTCTGCTTTGTATTTGGATATGACTGTAATATTTCTGTTCGAAAGCTCTAAAGCAAACGATGTCATGGACAAGAACAAACACACAAATATAAAGTTTTAAACCATTAGAAGCACCTAAAAATATGCATTCCACCTTAAGCTCTTCAAACTGTTCACTACCCCTAGTACATGAGTAGTGCAACTACCTATGTCTTCACAAATCACTCTGAGCTAATATTCACATTTATGAATGAGGAGTCTGTGTTCTATAAGGAATTTGAATACAAGTCTTCCAAGTCCTAGACCAATGCTTTTAATCACCAGACTTCTACATTCATCAAAACTAAAAGAATACAAAGAATAACTATAAAAGTGTGTGAATTGCTTAAAAAATGCTTTTTAGCTACTTCTAGAAGATTAGAAGATATCAGCATAGAAATACATTTTTAATAGACTAATGTTCTTCCACATCATCTATGGCATAACTAAAAAAATTAAAACTTACTGAGATCTGCTAATTCTGTTATAAAAGACTCAGAAAAACTACCAGAAAAAAAGCTTTTTGAATTCCTCTTACTTACAATAACACTTAAGTGCATACAGAAAGCTTTCCATATATAAAGCGCAAAGCATTTTATAAATGTGAGAATAACATTGCACCTATTTTTATCTGGGAAAGAGAAAATACATGGTGGATGGGGTGGGGTGTATGTCATGTCACGTCACTGTCCTGTGCAGGGATATATGAGTCAGCCCACTGCTAATTATTAGTTTTGTGACTGGAAACAGTCTAGTCACACTAAGCTGATGGTCTGGGAAGGTGAAAATGACCTGCTACTTGTGCATCTCCTTTGCTACACTTTACTGTGCCATGTGAACAGATCCTCAGAGGCTAACAGCATGTATCTACGGAGATGCTGAGCATCCCAAAGTCCCCCTGAAAGCAATGCCTGCAGCTACGCAGCAGCTGAGCCTCACCTTGCCCAGCATTTAAAATTCTCTGCACCTTCTCTGTTGGCTGACTGTCATGTTGAGTGATGAGATACACAGGCAGAAAGCTCAGGCAGCCTTGGTCTGGGCTTGCAAAATGAGTTCCTTCAAGCAAATTCCATCATTTTGAAAAAAGTAATTGCACAAAAAAAAAATATCTGATCTACTGAGCAATTATGAATTAGTTACCCAGAAGTGCTGCCTATAAGACTAGCACCCAGGAGTTTTAAGGTCAGATTTATTCTTGGTATCATCTCTTTGAAGATGCAACAGTGTCAGGCTTGTGTTGTGCAGGGAGTCAGATTTCATTATCATATTGGTCCCTTCTGGCATTAAAATCTGGGAATCTCTCAGTTTTATCAACCTCTGCTGATTTTGCAGTCTAGAAACGGCTGCAAAGTGCCCTGAACACTGCTAACAAACTGCAAGTTTTTAAAGGATACAAACATTGATCACAGGTTCATGTTCACCCAGCTCTCTTTCAAAGCAACTTCTAGTAAAATGAATTAGAAAATCGCATCTGGAAAGGAAAGCAGTGACAGGGCCTATGAAGAGGATATGTGAACACAGTCCAAGCAGCAGCATATAATCAAGAAGAGTGATTTATAAAATAAAAAAATCACATTCATTAATCAGATTCATACTAGTCTTGGGGTGGGGGGGAGAGGTGTGGCAGAGATTGTGTCTCTATGAATGAACTCAAAACTAAAGCCTTGCCACTGGGAGTTTCAGGGGAATGAACCTGGAGCATAGAAAGTCTCACTGGATGCAGTGCAGAAGGCTCATTCCCTTCAAAATCCCATGTACGAAAGCACCCAAAAGCATGCCTGAAAAAATCCAAGCAAGCAAAAACTGCAGATGGAAGATTCTCTGCAACACTGAGGAATACCTGGCAACTTGAATTTAATTTGAGAATTTCTTGGGTTTGTGGTTGTTAGCAAATTTGAGAAAAGGAAGAGGTTACAGTTTATTAACATTAAAATCCTTCCTGGACAACCTGCTGACCTTCAAAAGCCCACCATGACTTTGAAATTAATTCAAATGTCCTAAGTGAAATGCCATTCTCAATTTTCATAATGCATTAATTTACTTAAATATGTTAATAATTACCATGAAAGATTTTTCGCATACATCATATTCACAGGTGTTCCGCATTTCAGCTGGTGTGGTACAGTATTTACCGCGGCAGCTGCTGACAGCAAGGTTTCAATGAAATTCCAGAGTGTGTGTGTGCCTATGTATTTATATATAAACACACATATCTTTTTAAAACTACTTAGCGTCATTTTTTTCCTTCATTTTCCCCTGATGGGTTTATATAGTTTATAGTCGTAAGACTGACCAAGCAGTATGCTTTACATTTTACTGTTTCAGGCTTAAAATCCCATCCAGAGCCACAGATGTGCAATTTCAAAACAAATCAGAACAGATCAATGCTTGTTACTTATAATTACATTATAATTGCTATGGGCTTTATTCACAGCTACTGAATAGATATACTATGATGGGAAAATATAATTCAGTGTATTTTTACTGTAACTCAGCACTATAGAATTTCATCAATGGAAGACACTAATTCAGAAAAAATATAAAAGTACTGGATTATTTTTAATTTGTATGTTATAATGCTTCATGGTAAGTACAGGCAATGTAATAACGGAGTTTTTCCTACAGAAAAGGATCAATATTATTAAAGCCTAAAATTCACGCACAAAATAGATGATGATATTACTGCAATCATATAGTGCATCATAAAATCTACCATAAAATATATTACTGGTGATCATATAGTGGTAAAACATGAAATAAGGGGATAGGAAATAAATATACAAATAGTCATAATTCCCAGTGTCATCTCTATGCTTAGTTTCCTCATTTCAAAAGTATGTCTTTTGAGCAAAATAATAATAGTTCTTGTTACATTTTAAAGCAGCTTTCTGTAGACTCTAAGCCGTGCAGAATTCACTTTTAGCGAATAGTGAGCTGTGCTGATAGCTCTGCCTTAGTGATAGTGAGCTGTGCCTCCTGATCAGAAACACCAGAGACCGCAAACAGAAGTGACAGTGTCAGCCAGCAAATCTGATTTCCCTCAAATGCTGGGGGAAACCGCTTGTCAAAGCAACCAGGTCTCCATCCAGCATGACAAGAGCACAATAACAGCTGTAGCTATCTGCTGTTCTGATAATTTCTTGGCAATGCCTAAGGGTGGGTTAGCACAGGCATGCAATAATTGTCTGAAAAGTCACCGTCAAGGGTGTGGGTTTCTTTTAAATAATGGGTAGGTATATGTGGCTGCACAGTATCTGTTTGATAGAGATCCGTAGCCTCTCTTTGCTGAGGATGGGCCTTAAATTATCAACCATCAATTTTATTTTTGTAAGAGTTGTTCCTTGATGGGCATTTCTTGAGAAAGGGCCCACAGAGAATCAACAGGTACTTCTTTGCCGGTTATTTCATCTCATCCTCATCATTATTTCTGGCTTATTGAGCATCAAAAAGCCTAGCACGAAAACACTAACTACACTACCTTCTGTGGGCTGATACTACTCAGATTCACCTGAATTAGGTGGTGATGTCTAGTGCTTTACCTACTGCTTAAGCCATAAAGGGAGTTTGTTGAGCTGAAGTGCATCCTGCTTGGCAAAGAGTGCCTGCAGCTCCAGGAAACAGCATGAAAATAGGGCTGAGATGTTTTATCTGCTGTTTGAACCGAAGGCACACCCATTTGGTTGGCTACCTGAACACACAATCCCGTGCTACTGTTCAAGCCCGACTGCTGGTGGATGAAACAAATATCAAGTTTTCTTTTCATCTTAAGAGATAGAGTTCATAACTTCTCATATTATCCTATCACCCAGCTACATCTCTAACAGCAGGATTGCTGGCAGAAGTGAAAAGGCCTGAGGAGATCTGGAGCTGCAGTTAGCAAAAACCCCTGGATAAAAGACAGAGCACAGAAGTTCTCTGAAGACAGCTTCACGCCCACATGTCTTGCTGGGGAGAGCAGGGGTCACTGTAGACCCTGGTTTTGAGCAATGTTATGTTTCCCTCATGTCTCAGATCTCCCGGGCAGCAAGGACAAGCACTCCAGACCAAGAGACAGAACTGGTTAAGATAATCCGCTCTTAGCTAAGGTATGAGAACACGCTGTTTATGTCTTGAAGATACACCCTCTTTATCTGAAGATAAGAAAGGACTTTATACTTTCACAAATATTTTTGAAAAGTCAGCACTACAGACCTATAGTATATACTAACGCATTCCTCAGGAATTAGTTTTCGTAGCTATAACACTAAATGCACAACTGATTTTTTAATCAACTAAAACCACAGAGACAAGAAAATGAAACTTGTTATCTGGACCCTGCTTGCTCTGAGTACTGTTTGCTGATGTATAATCTTCTCGGGCTTTTGGTTTATAATTGTATCTCTTTTTGAATTGCTATATATATTAATTTAATGTTTTTGTTGTTCAGTATTCTCATCTATAAAGCTACATACATTATGGTTATGTTCTTTGATGCCTAAGGATGAAGAAGAACATAAAAATTCTGAATCTACTGTTTATACAGCAGTAGTGGTATGTCTCTACTGGCTGACACCAATCAAAAAGACTAAGACGCCAGTAAACCATGTGATACACAGACACACAGCAAAACATAGTGATATTCAGGAAACAAACACCCAGGATGCAGGAAAAATTCTCAAACAAAGGCAAGGACTGCAGAGACGGCTAGTTTGGTTACTTCCGCTTCTCTCTATTTAATGCAAATAACACTGCTGTAAATTATTCATCAGTGGACTGTATACTGAAAAATTACTAACTTTGTTGATAAAGCAAGTCATAGCCAGATCTTGCAATTATTTATTTTGAACAGCTCTATTGAGGTGAGTCATTTTGTAGATGTCTGCAGATCTTACCATAAAGTAGTGAGTTCAATGCGAGTTCCACCCCATTACTGCTGTGATGGTGATTGCTTCTTTCCTCCCAAATGTAAACCATGGTGAGATTTTAAAGAATAAAAGCCCTCTGAGGTCTCAAGCATGCTGACAGCACTTTTGAAAATGTGGGCTTTAATTTTTATTGTACAGAATAGCACATCTTTATTAGAAAATGCTTATAGACATACTTTATCAACAGGCTGAAAGGAAAGGTGTGATCACACTGGTATCAATGGCAAGGTCTGCAATTTTTTTTAGAGAGGTAAATACTAAAGTGTACTTTGACTCCCCTATCACATGTGCTGGAATACTTGCACGTATTTCTCCAGGAAAATAACACAGCATAAGCAAATTTTTCTGAAATAATTTCAAGTGAAGTACATACTTGTACTCTGTTCTGATATATAAAGAAACTTAATACATCTAACTTCTTGGCATTCAATCTCACTTCTTCCAAACAGCAGAATGGGAAATTCTGAACTAGCGCACCTCCTTGGATTTTTGAGCTTTTTGTTTTGCTCCATGTCAGCAGGTCTCCACTTTCCATGTAGCTTCTGTCATACTGCATTACACAAACACTGCTGCAATGCTGCAGGTATCTGTACACCAAGCTATGCTCATTCAAAATTCTGTCACAGGTAGTATATTTTAGTTTCCAAATTCTGATACATAACAAACAAATGTAAAGTTTAAAATCCTTAGAAGTGTTTGCTCCATCTCTGAGAGCACCACTGGCTATATCGAAAAGCTACTAAAGATCAAAAACTATGCTAAAACTGCAAGATATCGAAAAAGGCCTATGGCAATATGAATGTGAAATGATTAAGTCTATAGTTCTTCAGGCAAGATTCTTCTCTGGCTGAAAAAAATTAGAAAAACTCAGATCTCTTGAGGATAGGAATTCAGAAGAACAAAATCAGCACTTCAACATTCACGTTTTTTTGACAAGCAAGGAGAGGAAAAGGTCAAAACCCAAATACACTGAACTGGGCACTGAAAGAAACATTTTGCCCACGCAAAAAAAAAAAAATTAAATCAATGGTTTTGTATTTATAGCATATTTTGACCTGGACTTGCTTCAGCATATTGCAGTACAAAGTTACTGCTGAATATGCTGAAGGACATTTTAACCTACTGAATGTGCAAAAAGCATAAACAACTTTTTAACAGCACTTATGTTTTGACTGACAAAGATTTATGTCAATGAGAGAAAAGATTTTAATGAAAAAATACTGCTACAAAGCAGATGCGTACGTTTACTTCTTATATATGCAAATGAGACAGATATTAATAAAGAAATAGAGCTGCCTGTAAGATCTGGCCTTTAATTTTTCCAATTTTAAGGCTATCATGAAGGTGTGATATTTTGGTAACACGTTAGCACAGCTGTGACATAAAAATGGCAATACCTATAAATTAGTTAATTATATCTTTTAATATAAAATATTAGTATCAAAGATGTCAAAATAGTATTGCAAACCTTTGGCCTGATAGAAACCTCCACAACTGATTAAAAACAATTTCATCAGACTCCCACTCCCTAGGCTAGCCCTAGCCTCTGCTTGCTTTTCAGTTTTGGATCCTTCCCACCTAATTGGAGGGCTACCAGGAAAAATTGTGTCTTTGATATTTAGAGCAACTGAGTATAAGAAATGCATTTTAGAGAAGTCCCAGGCTTTCCAGATTATAAAGCTTCTTGCAGATGTGTTCCATCAATGGCAGTCCTCTCTGTCTGCATTGTAAGTGCACTGCTGTGACTGCTCTGGAATGACCCTTACAGGGAGGTAACGGGAGGGCATGGGGGAAAGGAGACAGGCAAGTAAACAGCCTGAAGACTCCAAAGGTAAATCCAAGCAGATAAAATACCTGAAATAATTACTTGTTGTGAGCAGCTGACAAAAAATTGATACTGGATCACACGATAATAGCACCAAGAACAAGACACGTGTCCACTTCCAATGTGCCCTGTGTCATTAGAAAAGTTGGGACATAACCTCACTCTCTCTGATAAATCTGTCAGAAGCTGAAAATCACATTTCACCTGGAAACCATACACATGACTGCCATGATGGTTTTCAAATAACAGGAAGTCATTTAACAAAAGGTGAGTGGAAGTGAATGATGATGCACCCTTCCGCATAGCAGCTGAACCTAAAAGCACCCATTGAAATCTTTGTGGGGTAGAATATTTTGGCAAGGAAAACGTTGCCTATATATTTTTATCTGGGTACTGAGTCTTTCTATGTGTTACTCTTAGCTTATAAAAGATATCCACTGTTTATCAGTCATGCTACTGATAATACAGAAAACTTCTGATTATCTGGGATTATCTATTCACTCTCCCTGAATTCAGCAGATTGCTGTAGCTTTTGTGAACAGAAAAATGCAGCCACTCTCTCTCATCTGCTTGGACTGCTCCAATTAATGACAAAAACAAGCACTGCCACAAGCAAGATACAATATCATTGTTCCAGTCTGTGCTCAAATTATATTTTAAAAGATTGGCAAAGAGTACTGTTGAGAACGTAAAAAAAGATTGCTCAACATACCCATCCTGTTTCTGTACAGAAACACCATTCTTCATATAGGAATGTAAAGAATTTGATTGTCTTTCATACTAGACAGCAGCCAGCACTAGATTATTATTGTTGTATTATTGTATTATACACAGGACCAAATGAGATCAATAGTGAATTGTATTTTTTCTGTAATTCACAACCTCTTACTCTTGTCTGAAACAAAACAAATTGGAAAAAACAACCCCAAACACCAGAAAATATTTTCCTTTATGTAAGAATGTAAAATGAGTCAACTGTTTATTTGACTAGGTCCACTGCTCTAGAAGACAATACAGACATCACATTTTGTACGTAACTCTCTCAGAAGAATTCAGATAAAGTCCTTTTTGACTTACTAACAGCCTACCTACCGTGGGTCCAGCAAGACTTACTAAAAAGTTACACTTGTTTACAATCTAACTTAATGCCTTCCCAAGGGTCCAAGTTTTTCAAACTTTTCTCATATTAAAAGCCCAAACATGAGTAATTCAGAAAAGAAAACCCCGCCTTTTTTGTTCTATATTTTTATTTAAGCTTCTAAACAACTAACTTTCAAAAAAAGTCTTGCAGCTATCACTGATTTAATGAAGCCAGGCTTAAGACTGCTATTGAATAAAATAAAATCACTGAAAAGTATTGCATACTTATTGAATACCATGCAACTTCATACATTCCATCCAAAATCCCGTAAGTATGTCAGGGAGGTCTTTCAGTGTTTTCTGGCTTGCACTGCAAAGCAGCAATCCTTGGGTTGTCTCAACAACATGGTTCTTTAAAAAACAGGTTTGAATTCTCCCCAGAAAGAGCTGATCCTTATTTGGATATCAACCTAAAAGACCCAGAGCTATGCATTCTCTATGAAACTGTGTATAACTGTGCCGGTGGTGGAGAGAAGAATCAAGTTAATGAAGAGAAAAACACAGGTCCAGAAGGACCTTTTGGTGTTCCGTCCTGTCCTCTCCCTGTTGCCTCACCCTGTCAATCACACCTGAGAAGATAGTACAAGACATTGCTAGTACACATGTAGAAGCCTCATAACTGAAGGTTTTGAGGCAACTCTTATGAAAAGTCATACGGGAAGAGGACACTTCATTATTGAAGTCTCTCTGTTATTTTATACTAAGAGAAGGAAGTTTCATGTTAACCTGACAGAGATGAGTAATCACCTTGACACCATGTCCCAGATGAATAATCTTCTCAGGAAAAACTGCTGAATATTATCAGTTGCGGTTCAGACAGCACAGTCAGGATGAGTCAGGCTGTCGGAGCAACTCAAGCTTCTGAGAAGCCGGAAACCTGTCAATGATTAAAGGTAGAAGCCTCCAAAACACACAGAAATAAGGCTATGGGCATGTTTGCAACAGTCCATCCATCATTAAGACAGATTGATCTTGCAGTGCTTTTCCCCCACGTGGTTATAGCAACATCTGAAAAAAGACTCGTGTCTCCCCTGTTGACACCAAACAGCCTCCTTGTAAGAACACAGGTTATGTTGACAGAAGAGGGTGGTTGGCAAGCTGTATCATTTGGTGATGAGGCCTAGTTACACCAACAGTAAACCCATCTAGCTGACGTTAGGTTTGACCTAAGGCACTCTGCTAACATCACACCTATCCCACAAAAGTGCTATAGGATAGGCTGCAATGTAATGCCATCCTAAGTACAGTAGTTTCCCTGCTTTAATATAAGTTCAGAAACATATAGCACATGCATGGATTAATCTCCTTCAAATAGATAATTTTTCTAGGATTTAATAATATTGATCCTTTTCTGTAAGAAAAACTCCATTATTATATTGCCTGTACTTACCATGAAGGTGATGTGCATAATTTTTAGGCAGATTATGCATTTAAGAAACATGTAAGTGACAAAATTTTCTCATGACACTTTTCATAGTCACTGTTTTTAGCCTAGTGGAGCGTAGCCGTACAAATGAGTTTCCTTTTTAGTCAGGAAAACTCACTGTCAGCAAGGAAGTTGTTTAACGTTGTTTACAACATGTCTTCTTAAGGTCAAAATTAACATATGTAATGATCATTCTAAGGAGTGACACTGTGATGCATGAAGCATTAAAGCGGCTCAAGAGTAAGTCCACAAACAACACCATCTTATCCTCATATATGTCCAAATACTCAAAAGAATCGAGGTTTCAACAGGCTCAGTCTCCATGAATTTTTTGGCTAGTATATACATATAAATATATATCAAATGGATTTCTTCATGGGGCAAATCAGTGAAGAAACATTCTCTGCCTTGCTCTTGTAGGAGCTGGTTTTCTACTGCACCCAGTGTTCAGGTAAATCAGTGCCTGAACTCAGGCAGCCAGGTTTGATGCTTCAAGTTAGGTGGTGTGAATACACCCACCTCCAACAGTCTGTTTATTTTCCCCCAGAAGTTTGCCAAAATTCCCATAGATTTTGCTTAGAGCTGTATTGGTTTAATGTGATTTGCTGAAGAACTTAGTTTATTCTTTACTGTTTTCTGTGTTTCATGGGTAACCTTTTCCTATTTCCTTTGAATATTCTCATAAGACTACACAATATTCTCCACTACTACACAACAAAGAACCCCTTTAATATAACTGTATTTTTATAAGTGCCTTAGGAATAGTAGGTTAGCCTGTTTACAAAGTATTTGCCTGCTGTAAGCACACTTAAATACCTCACTTTACTGTACTTAAAAATCCTTTAAACTTTTCTATGCATCTGCAGACAGAAGAGGCTGAACACCACTATGACTTTTAGACTTAACTGCTGCTTCCTGAAGCGACCAACCCCTATCACTGTATCAGAAGCGTTATGGTTGTTGTTGTTGCGGTTGTGCTGATCAACTAAAACAAACCTTTCAGCTGTCAGATTTGACAGTTACACATAAACAACACCTTCATTATAAAGTGAAAGTGCCACAAGCACACCGGAGAGCCAACATACTACACACTCAACCTTCTTCCAAAGAAGGGTAAGAACCACACCTAATTTTTCTCCACAGCTGCATTCAAAGGAGGCATACTCCTTAAAACAGCATTTTGCAAGCCAGCACCACCAGCGGAGAGAGCCATCAGAAAAGGACTGCATTGCATGCAGCCGGACAGCTAGGCACAAAAAGCATGGCAGCTAACAGTAAACAGTCTTTTTTCACGGCACTTCAAGACCCTGTAGCAAAACAGAACTAGTCTTAGCAATGGAGTTAACTGGATTTTTGAGGTTTCTCTTAGAGAGGATACACTGGTAGCTCAGGAGCTGCAGATGAAAAAGATCATGGAGCATCTTGGCCAAGTTACGGTCAAGCCTCCCTACAGACAAAAAGCAGGAAATGACAAACCTTACTCTGAAACGCACAAAGAGGGAGAGAAGTAATTAATTCTTCTCTTCCTTGAGCATACAGTCATTCTAGACTCTAAACTGCAAGATAAAAGGCCTAGTGATAACTCTATTACAGCAACAAATGATATGTTTTATCTGGAGGAGAGACATTATAAAAAAACATTGTCTTTTCCTTCCCTGCCCTTTAGAGTCCATTTCTATCGTGCATGTTAACATGGGTGTTTCAGTCACTGAAGTGTTTATGGATGCACTCAAGCTAGAACCCATCCTACCAATTTTAAAGCCCGTAGATCACGCAGAACTCAACTAATTTCACAGGGAAGAAAGGGAAGCATCATGTACTTGCTACGAATACTTCTGAAACCTTGTCACTTCTGCTTAAAGACGCAACATGTCCCAGGGTCAAAGAGATCTGCATGATAACATATTTTTAGTGGCTTTTTTTTTTAATTGACACTGGAAAGCAAAAGGTTGTTTGTACACATAGCACCCCGTCACTGATGTTTAAGTTGGGTGTGCCTTAGGAAACTCAAGCTTTAAGTGCCCCTAAGCAGAGACAAGTTCATTTGGAGAAATGTAAGCACTTCTTATAAATTAGTCATTAGTCAGAAATGAAGGTAGGGTACCCAACTAAAATCTATTGCCTTGTTGCCTAAAACTCATATTTTTCCTTCTGAGCTATCTTTAATACTGAGCTATCTTTAATACTTTCTGACTAATTTCTGCAAGGACACACAAAATCACACAACCTGAGACACTCCAGGTACACAAGTTGGATGTACACCAAGATTATCTAACTGGCTATTACAGCACACCAATGCATGTTCCCACTGACACAAGAGAGAAACCTTAGGATATATCCGTAAGTTAAACAGAATCATATCACTTGAGGTATATTCAGCTGAGGTCAAAGAAAAGGTGTGCTGATTGTTTACAAATTTCTCACAGACTGGTCAGCATTACAGTAAAATGGTAATTATGCTTCATTAAACACTTCATTAATCATGCCTTGTAAATAAGGTTAATAACCTTGGTGATTCCAAGGGACCAAACTCAGCCTGGGAAAACCTTTCCATGTGAACTGTTAGCAGCCAGACTGTTTTTTCCTGCCAGAAGAAAGAAAAAAGGCTCTAGTAAAGCACCAACTATATTACTATAGCCACATTTTTTCTTCAATAATATTTCTCATGTTTACCTTTCTTGCATCTCGTATCATCTTCCGAATAGTCTCCTTTATGGTGTAAGGCTGTGCTCGTGGTGGATGAAAAAGTAGATCAATATTTGTGCCACCAGAAATTCCAGGCATCAGGTAGGGCCAACCTAAGTCAAGATTTGGAGCTTCCACATCTGATTCAATGGGCCAGTAGGTTCCTGAGGAAGAGTTGTCATCAATGGCATGGTTAGAGGAATAAATTGTGTTCTGGGGAAGCTTGTGAACATTGTTCAAAATATAATCAATTTCCTCATCCGCTAGGAATTCTGTGCATCTCTCTTTAGAAAGAAATTCTTTGTAGGCTTCTAAACCTCCTTCAATTAGAGCATCAATAGCTACTCGGTACCATTCCTTGTAATGAGGTTCAATGTAGTTGTCTGATCTGCATTCATCATGTAAGGATGATAGCAAAGATGAAGTTTCCATTTTCACTAATATTTGGTATAGAGTCTCTTAAACTTCCATTTGTGAGCTGATGAAATGTATCTGTAAAGAGAAAAAAGTAAGGAAACAATCAGAATATTTCTAGAGATCTATGACACACGAAGAGATTTTAATCAAAATACTTTTCTGGTAGTGTTGCTCTAAGTTTTTCTAGTACCTTCCAAGAATTTTAAAATGTTTTGAAACATCAGGGATTAATTTGTCAAATGAATATTAAAGAACTAGATAAAGAGCTTTGTCTACGTGAGGCAAAACGAAACACATAATTAAGTGCTTTGAAGACACTCCTATACTAAAAGCCACAACAGAGCTCATAATACTCTGAAGATCTGTACCGGTAACACCAATACGTAGCCGGTGGTGCATGTTCCAATATGCTATCATTGGTTGTGTTTCAAAACTGCTCAAACACTTTTGAAACCACTGTATTTCCTACATTAATCTTTCTCTGGAACATGTTCCTTTCCTCTGGCTTCTTTGAAACCATGGTAATTTTTCACGTCCTCCTTATCTATCTGTTGTCCCGTGCTATCTAATCCATTGGTTGCTCCCAAGCAGGATCAGCCTACCTCATGTCAGTGAATTATAAGGAACTCAGAAAGATTTCTCCTCCCAAATCTGGGATCAAACTCTGAATCAGCGATCTGTTGTCTAGTTTCCACCCTGCTCACTCCTTCTGCCAAAAGGAGCGGCTGCTTTAATCTTACCTTTTTTTTTTTCTAAAATGTTAATAATAACTTGTTTACTGATGATTTATGAATCATTCTTACCACCTTTTTATTTCATTTAAGAAGAGTTAAGAGTGTTGGTTCCTGCTATGACAATTTGGGATTTCAGATAGAGGACAAATGGCCAATGTTTCTTCCTTCACGTTTGTGCAACCCTACAGGACTTCGGCAACTCTACCATTCACCTAAAACCTAAACTCCAATGAATTTCTGCACTGGACAGGTAAGCTACCAAAAAAAAAAAAAAAAGGGGGGGGGGGGGGGGAATTTTCAGGAAGGCACACGCTAACCCCAAAAAATTTTGGCCGGGGAAAGGTAAACACAAAAAAAAAAAAAAAAAAGAGGGTGGTGGGGTGGAATTTTCATGAGAGCAGCACGAGCATGGCCATGTAAAATAGAAAGATTATACATGGTACCCATTTCATCTTTCAGGGCTAGGGCATGAAGCTTAAGAGAAAGACAACAGAACGGACATCCAATGAAGGCAGAATAGTTACAAAAAGTATATACGAAGTACAGCTTGAAAGCTACCACTGGGTTTCCTACAAGCCTAGTTAATAGTATAGCAGTATAATAGCATGGAATACTTGTACGGAATTCTGATTTAATTTACTAGCATATAAACATAACACATTTCTCTCTTCACATCATGACCTTTTGCAAACAGTGCATTTGCTTTCCACAGAGCACTGAAACAGCTTATGTCTTCTTGAAAGGAAATGTAAATTAGCTACATTAACCTACAGGAATGAAAATCACACTACTGATATTCCAAAGTCCCATTAAATGTTCAATTAAACCAAGATTTCTGAGGAACTTGGGAATTCTGTGGTTAAAAAAAGACCCAGAAAGAAAAATCCAGATCTGAGGCTGGCATCAGCATGTCATATGAAGTAATTGCATTTCAGTCCTGTCTCTCAGCCAAGTAGCAGGGTAGATCTTCCCAGATAAGACTGCTTTCGAGCCTGGGGGAAAGGAGTGTTTCTGGCCGCTTCCAGAGTAGCTCTTTGTGGTGAACTGGAAAACAGCAAGGGAAAGGGATCTGACGCCTCTCCCCAGACCAAGAATTACATGTATTCCTGTGACAGATATTTAGGGCTTCATTCTACACTGCTCTCACAGGCAGAAACAAAACGTTATAAAAAAGGTTGCACTTTGCCCAGACGCAGACACAGTCAGGGGTGAAAGGCGACGCAGAACTGAGCACGCAGTACAGAGAAGACAGGCCGATTCGAAGGCCAAACTCCTAACAATATTGAAAAACTAAAACTTTTGCATCAGCGTCCTTTGGAAGCCAATCATCTAGAAAAAGTTTTCAAGACATTTTAGATGAAGCATGAAAAACTATCTAGAGTACACAATGAAGAGTTACTCGGCTGAGTTGTTCTGAAGAGTCTGCACTCTAACACAGGTGACTTTATTGAGAATCTAATACACCCCTTAAGTAGTGCCTTTCAGGACAAGTAACTCTAAACACAACAATAAAACAGTCAGTGTCACTATGACTTTTAAGACTAAATCAGATTTTATAAAGGCAAATGAAAGATATTTCTAAAATTCTTATTACTTCAAAACAGATATACTTCTAAAATGGGGATTTTGCCACTGATTTCATGTATAACGTTGAGGAAGATTTGTTTATGTCAAAAGCTTGTCTAA
>NW_010424053.1:0-1971 GCF_000710305.1 Buceros rhinoceros silvestris | reverse complement strand
TTGAAAGTAATATGAGGGAACAAGACTACAGTTAATATGTAAAGTTGTGCAATATAAAATATTGAATGTTAAGAACAAATAAAAGGCAAAAAATGATTGCATGGGTGTGCTGGTTTTTTGATTTTTTTTTTTTTCCTAGTAATAGGATATTATATTGTTTGAGTTTTCATGTAAAGTTGTGCAATATAAAATATTGAATGTTAAGAACAAATAAAAGGCAAAAAATGATTGCATGGGTGTGCTGGTTTTTTGATTTTTTTTTTTTCCTAGTAATAGGATATTATATTGTTTGAGTTTTCATTGAAAACAATGAATTAATTAATTGTGGCATAGGTCTACTGTAACTTAGGCTCAGACTTACGATGAAAGCAGGGTATAAATACACTACAACCTTGGAAAGGTGAGACTTCTAGTGCAGTGTCTTCCAAACAAGAACAGTTGAAGTGATAGTCTTTGATGTTGATCTTTGACTTACAAGTGCTGTTTATAAAAGAAGCTTAAAGCACTGCACATTTATTTAATTAAGTAAATCTAAAATCTATCAGCATAGAAATAAACCACAGAACAGATGAGACAAATTAAAAAAATTCTAATTCTGTTTTTTGGAATTAAGGACACCAGCATGTGATACATTCAAGAGAACAAACAAAAGAAAACTCCCAAATTAAAATGATGTCTTCAGATATATTCAACAAAAGCTCTAGGTGTCTTGACTCAGGTTTTTTCCTCCTTAGAAGGTGAGAGCTACTTTGTAGGAAATGTATCTATAGGAAACCAATATAATTTTGGATAGAAAGACAAAGGTTTAGAGAAAATTCTAAAATAAACTTTTTGGTGTTTTCTTCTACAGTGTATAATGATTTCTGCACAGTCAACTTGCTTCTTCAAAGATCTTTCTCAGGTCAACAATTACACTAACAATGTTGTGCAGAATAAGGTCCATCTCTGTAGGCTTCCAGAGCTTTATCAGACTTCATGTACATGATTACATACTTTAGCAGCACCAGGGAAGCTGTTCATCCTCTGAGAAATAACCTGGGCTATTAATCCCAGCTCATCTTCTCTGCTTGGACACAGGGATCAATTACTTAAAACTTCTTTATTAAGTGCCATTAAAGAGCTTAAATTGAATTTAAACTGCTGCAGTTTAAATGCAGCTGCTAGAACTGAATCTTTTTTTCTGAAGAACACAAGTTCTGAATCCTGCACTGACATGATCATCTTGTCCTTCTATTAACACCATGCTCAGACCTTTCCAGTGCCATTACCAGGAACCCAACAAGAATAAAGTTTTTTTCTTTGAAAGAAAAGTAAATACGCGTTTTTGCAGAAAGCTACAGAGAATATCCCAGCTTCTACAAAAGCAGCAGATGACAAATGTTCACTGAAGAAAATGATGCAATGTTCTGCGGTGGTTCTAGGAGCACAGTCCTCCAGGCTAGAGCTAAAGACAAGTTAACTTCCCTGCCTTACTAATATTCTCAGGATCTGAAAAATTTCCTATTCAGCAACTTTGCGGAGCAGCTCTAACCTCGGGCTTGTACAGCCTGTCCTTGGCAAACCCTGGCCTTGATAAGTCCTTACCTCTTTTCCAAAGGAAATGTGATTGCTTTGACAGTTTTTGACAAAGTTTTAACCTTGCCATCTCAGTCAAAGGAAATTTAAACCACGGAAAAATCTTGCCACAGTCCCCTATCTCAGGTATGGTTTTGAGGACATCCACCTGAGGACCTCTGACCAGCAGCTCTGCTGAGGAGCCTCCCCACTCCTTAAGGAGGTGGTGCAATGAGCCTTTAACAGAATAAACAGGGGTTTTATGAAAGCTGCCTTCCACCAACCTTCGTATTAAGGAATTGTATCAAGAATAAATAATAATTACCTACTTAAGCAGCGACGGGAAATTATTTCGTTATTAATGAAATTACAGTATTTTCCATGGACGCAAAGGGCATTAAATTAAACTAAAAAAAC
>NW_010424052.1:38599-40749 GCF_000710305.1 Buceros rhinoceros silvestris | reverse complement strand
TCTTTGAGTTTTAAAATACCGAATATTTTCATTATTATTGCCAGGAAAATATTAAATAGTTTTGGAATATTTAACATTTTCCTAATAATAATAATGAAAATATTGTATTGTAACTATAACAATAAATACCTTCAGTATTTAACAAAGATTTTCTCAACAATAATTTATTATCTGCTCAGTGAGGAGACACTAGAAGTTGTATTTCTGAGTTAAGAATGCATGATAACAATAAGATTTTATTTTTCAATATAGAGCTTTCATCAAATTACTTTTGAGCATTGCTGTTACTGCTTTTTGTCACAGTGGAGAAATAATACTTTTGAATGCTGAGATGTAGAGACACATTGCACAGAAAGTTAAATGCGTGAGAATTTGGAATAAGGTAAGTACCTAAGTAACTAGTAAACAGTTAACTGTCTTTTTGAAATTTAATAAAAATTATAACTAGTTTATGGAGATAATGGGGAAAAAATTCTGAAATCCCTAAATTGAAAATTAAAGGGAAAAAATATAGAAGGTGGAGAAAATATACATCACAGATCCCTTCCCTTCCCTCTCAATTTTTTTCCCCAAACCCATGCAACACGGATTTTGAGCCTTTAGTTTTACGGCAGGGCCAGAAGTCCTTAGAAGAATACTGGAAAATAGCAGCTCAAACTGAACTCCTCTACATCACAAAGTGAGCCACTTAGTGCTCCATCTGCACTGCAGGTGCTCTGTCGTCTGAAATGACTAACAAAACCCAGTCAGATCTTCCTGTACAGAGGTGCTTTGTACTGCCATAAATAAATTCCTGCAAGTTAAAATGAACTATGCTTATTGAGAAGAGCCGTACATTTACAATGCCCAAAACTTGATTTATTTAAATATGAAAATAACAGTGGTTCACATAAACAATTTTTCTACTAAAAGTTTTTCAAATTTTACTGTTAGGCTCAGGTGTATTTAATACTCTCTTGAATTGTGTATGCAGAAGGGCTGAAAAGTACATTGAAGCTGAAAAAACCCCTCACATACTATCAGTAAAACCAGAGAGCAAGTGAGGTAAAAACACTTTACTTCACCTTTACATCATCAACACAGTCATGATGTAAAAAGTACAAGAGAAAAGAAATACACCTGATTAAAAAATAATCTAAAGTTCAGATAAATATATAGCTAGTAGAAAGCAAAAATCTGAAAAACATAGAATAAGGAGACAAAAATGGTTTAGCACAGTCATGAATTGTGTGCTTAAAGGCCTGTGCTGCCTGTCCGTTTCGGGTGACTTTATCTGTAACATAACATACTTTTCTGAGCACTTCATTACTAGAAATACAATGAAAAAATGGAAGTTGCCCAAAGGAATGAAAAAAAAATCAGCTGGTAGATAGAAGTCGCTGACTTGCAGGGCAAATTTGCATGTCAGAAGCTTCACGTCTTTACTGCAATAGAAGTTTTCAGGGTTTAGCATTTGTTTCTTGTATTGATCATTGATAAACTCACAGAAACAACCACAAATTTCTGGCAGGCTAATATCAGAAAAGTCAAGTCACAATTGAAAGCTATGTTGAGGAAATGGAAGGAAAACATTAAATATTACTGTAGAAAGTGAGATGAAATTTGAATATTAGGAAAATACTTCCCTGGTGTTTGGTTTTCCCACTAGTGACAGCATCTTTATCTATACTTTTAAATCCACACAGAACAACCTAAAGCTTCCTGATGATGATGAAGGAAAAGGAGACACAATATCTGTCCCACTTGCCTGACTTTCTAGAGGTCTGGGACCACTGAAATTGATCTTACTCTTTTCTTTTATCTTAGAAGAATGCTGTGCCCCATCTTTGATCCCCATCCTGGAAATGGTTTGAGAAACCATTTCTTATCTACCTCCCAAAGTCAGAAGTGGAGTGTGACCTTCCTTGCTTAAGCAGGTTTTCAATGTTCTCTTGAAATACCAAGTGGTATTGGGAGTGGAAATCTGAGAAGTGATGCCTGCTTAGACAGCTAATAAAATGCAGTTGAAAATCATACTTCTGCTGTCTACTGCAACAAGTTATAGCCTATGTTTCATCATGTTTGGTTTTGTTGCTGATTGCCAGCAATGTGAAAACAGGTCTTGACTGCAGTCCTGCTCTGTGTCCCCTAGCACATGGCTAAAGAGGCTC
>NW_010424052.1:27819-38569 GCF_000710305.1 Buceros rhinoceros silvestris | reverse complement strand
AATTGAACATATGTTTATTTTAAAAGTATGTACATATCTATATCTGTTTCTTATCTCTTATCTGAAATTTTTTTTTTTTTTTTTTTTTTTTTTTGGTGACCTATCCTTGTGGATCCGTAGGAGTATACTGTGCTTAAGGCAAGTTGTGAAGTGGGAATCAGCTTTCGCGGGAGGCAGAATCAAATTCATCAGGAAGACACTACATATTAGCTTTCTACAGTGAAACAATTGCTACTTAGTTTAATAATCAGAAAAAAAAATCCTTAATATCTTTCAATTTTTAAATTGATGGTAGGATTCAAGGTAGAGGTAGAAATATAGTTGAACTGATATGTTTTTGTTAATTTGATTCATTTCTGTTACTGCTAGAAGGAAAAAAACATGTAGATTAGGGCAATTCTGCCTGTATCTTGCACCTTCTCATTGCCTTGACTTGTTTTGGGGGTTTGGCTTGGTTTTTTTTTAAGGCCTAGATACTTACAAATTCTAGTTTTCTATGGAATTTTCAAGTAATCATAGTGGTTATTTGAATAAATAAGTAATTTAGAATCATATTGACATGGCCCTGAGCCTGCATTTTTTCTGTTTTTCTTTGAAGAGTTACCCTTGTGCGCCTTTGACAGTTCCAGGGTGGCAGTGAAATAGTGTGTCTTGGACGAGCTTCAAAACATGGCCTTTGGATTTTAATTATTACTGAGAGTAGGAAAGCCTGCAGAGGAAGAAACTACTTTAACTGTCCACCCTTATTCCTGAAAACAGTACTAATTAACAAAACGAAATTAAATTAAATCTGTGTTTGTCTGGTAGAAAAGGAGCAGGCTAAAAGAATATATCAGACATTATAATATATGCAGTTTTTATTAAAATAATTATGGGCCAGATTCTATCCTTTACTTAGGCACTTTATTCTGTAATGAGTCTCGGTAACTCAAGTGAGGGCCGGATACCTGTTTTAGGAAGGTTTAGTATCTGGCACTGGAGAGTCCATGTGGCTCTCCCTCTTCTGCCTCCTTTCTGTAGTCTCCTGTGATGGAGTAGCTTCTTCATCAGCCCCATCTATCTCTTTTGTGTTCAATACTTCCGCATGTGCTCCCTTCTAAGAAACACTCTCTCACATGGTGGAGCAATGGATAATCTGCGCTGCTAATATCGGGGATGCCAGTTTATCATTCTGCCCAAAGTGAACTTCCTTTACATACACGTAAAGATTATTGTAACAAGCACCCTCTTTCACATGGTGGAGCAATGGATAATCTGCGCTGCTAATATCGGGGATGCCAGTTTATCATTCTGCCCAAAGTGAACTTCCTTTACATACACGTAAAGATTATTGTAACAAGCACCACCTTGTTATTATTGTTGCTGTTATTCTGGTCACTAACATGCAAGAGAGGTGGGGAAACCAAGCATTTACCCCAAGGTGGATCCCTTCCCTCCAGCACCACCAGCAGAGAAAGTTTTGGGGAGTGTAGCTGAAGATCACTGGAGTATTGTCTGTGAAATATTTTATAAAAGCTTTTTTTTTCTCATGAAGGGTGGAAAGCAGAATTCCCTTCTTATGTCTCATTATATCCTAATAGAATATTTATAGAGAAACAATCAGCATAGATTTTTTGAGGGTTAGGAAAGAAATTATTCAGTTATCTGTTTTCTTTTTGTGATGGGCATGAAGTCTGACTGACAAATTTGCAACCACCATAATGGTGTAAAGTAACCATTTAATTAAAAAAAAATCTATTAATGTTAATTTTTTTTTTAGACTGCATTTATTTATTTCCCAAGATACAGCTGAGAAAACACTGTCCTCATACAACTCTCAGCCTCTTTCAGTCTATACCTTTGGATGACATTTCACACTGCAATTTTCAACATTTGTCAGAAAAGCTGTGGGATATGTGTCATTGAGAAGGGAATCCCAAGCAAACGACTCCAGAAGATTGCACGGTACGAGTTCAGTGATGCTATGTTGCTTAACGTTCTAGAAGAAATTTTGGAGAAGATTGTGGCAAACTTAAGAGGTTGGTTAATATACATGTAAGTGTCTATTGAAATAAATTTTTAAACAAGTTTGGGGAGTAAATGTATTTTAGTAATAGCTATTCTGCTCCTCCAACAAATGTCCAGCCCTTCCCATTCTTTAGAAGCATGCCTTATTACATTATTTGCATTAATCCATTCTTTATTTGTTTGTTTATTTGTTTTAATGCAAAACCTGCTTCCCTGCTCTCTCCGGAGAAAGAGAAGGAAGAAACAAAAGAAGCCAGCCCTGACTAGTTTTTTGGATTAACTTAAATCTGCGAGGATTTGATCTCCATTCACTAGTACATTCACTGACTATACAAGTAAGAAACGTTTTTCAGAGCCAATTTGTGTAAGTTTTTCAGTTCTCTTTTGCTTTTTCTTGTTTGCTTTCTTTTCTTTCTTTTTATTTTTACCTAAAGATGAGAAAGTCTGTTCTGGTCTTTACTCTCCCAGCATTGACCTGGAAGCACATAATTCTTTTTTCTTATTTGTTTGATATTCATCAAACAAATATTATCTATTTTACAAACTATATGTGCAATCCTTTTACCCTGAAGGCTAACACAACAGCGGTCTATCCAATCTCCACAAATATTGCTTGGTTTTGATTTCTTGGCTCTGAATGCCAGCCAGACTATTAGACAGGTGAACTGGTGATCACAACTATGAATGTTGAAATAACCACAGGAAGGTTTTATCACCATTCTGTGATGATCAGTCTTTCTGCAGATTTTATTCCCCATTTCTGTCATACTCCTTTGAATGGTTGGGTCAAGCGCAGCCCCAGAAGGGAGGGAGAGACTGCCTCCCCTCTGAGAGAGCAAATGAGCACCTTGGGACAGAAAGGCTTGGAGACTGCAGGGTGTGGTGGAAATAGCATAAACCTGGGAGTGTGCAGCTCTCAGAGATTGAGAGATTGAGGAAAGAGCAAGGATCAAACAGGCAGGCTTCTGAGGGGGTGAAAATAATGTAGCAGGGCCCAGAGGGGACAAAGGCAGAGTTTGCAGCAACTCAGAAAGCCTCTGAATTTCTTGTCTAGGAGAAAGAAACAGTGGGCAAGCAGACAACTGATTGTAGAAATAATTTTTGCTTCCATTCTGTCTTCCCTGATTGCTTTGAGTTCACTGAAAGAATGTTTCTCACAATTATTATGAATATTGTTATTAATAGTTTCAGTAATAGAAGCTTTGGAAGACTTGTGGTCCTCTTGGAACTCCTTTTCAGAGCTCATATAGGTAGATCCACCTCAAGATTTCAGTCAATACAACGTCTGGCCACAGGAACAGATCATAGAAAAAAATCAGTGTCCCACTTAGGGTCACTATTGAGATTCGTTTCTTCTAAAAACATTGTTGGGGTTTTATCTGTTTTGTCTTGTGCAGCTCTTGAATATTCAGATGAGTTGTGAGTTAGATTTATAATCTTCCCAAAATTTAGGAAGAATCCTAAGAAATCAAGAAAAGGAGGGAGGTGACTGTACCTGGCAGCAAGCAAAGTAGCTACTGTTAGTTCTCCTGCTAAATAACTTCTGACTTCAGTATAACCAGAGTGTATTCTACATCTAACAGAATGTCTTTTAAGACAAAACTGGTAGTATTAGTCAATTTATTAATTACTCCTTTCTTATGTATATAGCCTGATGACCAATATGGCTGTGCTTGGCATTTTTCTTAAGAAGGCTTTTGGGTTTTTTTGTAACAGAACAGTTCTGTCCTTCTCTTGCTTATGGAACCATCCTGTATGGTCTTTGGACCCTTTAACGAATATAACAAAGGCTGACCCATGCTTTCACGTATCCTTATTCTTCTGGTTTTCAGGGCATAATTCTGACTCTGACACTATGAACATCATGATATTTTAATAACTTTTTTATAATTATCAGCTGTAATACTAAGTGCATTGAATAAAGATGATGATGTTTCTTTACACTGTAAACTGTGATTAAAATCCAGGTTTTACTTTTGGTATTTTTCATATTACTGTCATTCTTGGATAGCCTCCTATGCATCCTAACCCTCCAGCTTTAGTATTTGATGCCCAAGTAATCTGAAATTATTTCCCTCCTTGTTTTACCTCACCTCTATTACTATTCATCCTGAATTTAAAACAATATTTGTTTTTATATGCTTTGCAATTACTCTTTTCCATAATATGTGGAAATTCACCCCATCCCTTTGGAAAAACAGATTGTTTACTGCTGCTTACCCAAAGAGTGAGCTGGGGGAAGCTGCGACACAGTACTGTGTTTTTCAGAGAACCTGTGAAATTTTCCAGACCCATAGTTTTCTTTTCTTTGTTACCTTCTTTCTCTTTGGCCTTTTGATTTCTTATTTTGCATTCTGATACTGTGTCTCAGTGATTCAGCTTGTACTTTGGATTAGTTTTCTTTGTGTCATATTTTCTGAGGATATTTGCCCTGTTTTGTTTCTTCTTTACATTTAAGAAATCAGCTTGTATTTCCTGCTTTAAGAAAGTACATAATATCATCCATTTCCTTCTCTACCCTAAAGCAAGCTACGACAGACCATGAAACATTTGTCTCTATCTGCTCTCCAAAATAGTTTCTTATTTGTGGTCCTATTTCTAGAAAGGATTCAAAAGTTTATAGACACATTAATGCTTTAGGACCTGAGTATATTTTTCTTTGGTTTTTTTTTATGGTCATACCCATAATTTTCTCAGAATTCTCCAGTTGTACCCTTCCACCCTCACACCTTCAATTTAAAACACAAATCTGCTGCTGCTTGCTTGGTTTTAGTCAGATTTTTCTCTGTGCTAAGTTCCACTAAGTATACTTGAATTTTATGAGATTTTCTTTTTCTAAATTTTCTTTCTTGAGAGATTTCTCTTATTTCCTCTAGTATATATAGTATATGTTGTATCCCACTCTGATAGCTGGCTGTAGATGGCTCTGTATCCATTAGAATATTCAAATGTATTCAATCCTTTCATACTTACATTAGATTTTTTTTAAATGAAAGCTAAAATTTTTCAATAAAAGGTATTTTTGTTAAAAATGATCCTATTTTCTGTAATTCAGCTAAAGGCATTTCATGCTGTCTCTTTCTCTGTATTTCTTTTTCCTTCCAATTTTCCTGCAGAATGAATGCTACTATTCCTGCCTTGCAGATTAAAGCCCTGATGCCTTTTTTCCTTCTGTTCAAGCATACTACACCTGAAGAAACAGTATGAAGATCTTTAACCCTCTAATTTGGCTTTATCTTTACTTTCATGCATGATAAGATTGAGCATACAGCTATCAGTGACTATATCTCTTCAGAGTGTAGTAAAACACTGTAAATTTTTGGTATTTTCCAATTGCATTCACCTGTTAGCATTGTGTTGAGCAACTTAGCCATCACTGAACTATGAGCTAAGATCTTCTTGATCTTAGCATCTTTTCTTGTACTGATATAATTAATTAAGAATGCATTAAAATAAGTTTTTGTAATGTATATTGAATTGTACTCATTAAGGCTGATTTTAATTTTCTAGTTCGTTGTTCCTGATCACATTACCAGATTAACTTGTTCCAAGTATTCAAGTTCAGAGATCATTCTGAGGATAAACCTGAAATAACTCTGTGGTCTCATGCTTGTCTCCTTTTCCAGATCATTAGAATACTAACGAGCAGTGCAGATCTTCAGGCAGGACACAAAAGCATCTTGATTTCACTCTTTGCTCACTGCAAAACTTGCTGTTTATTGCCCAGCTTCTTGTTGGTGGTGCTACTTGCTGCAACACTGTCTTTAGCAAGAGGACACTTGCCAAAGACTTTGTGAAGGTTCTTACACACTGCTTTAGGCGATTCTCCTTTACCCACTCCTTTGTCAATACTTTCAAGCAATCTTAATGCATTTTTGTACCCTTCCTTGTACCTCTCCTCTTACACACATGTTCAATATTAAGTCATGCTTTACTTTGCTCAGCTACTTCCTAACCCTGGTTTCATGCAATTACCTTCACAAATAGACCGTTTCAACTCTCTTTATGCAGGTCTCCTCTTTTGTTTTCACCTGGCCTTCCCTGACCTGATCTCAGTGGGGTCAAGAGCTGTTCTGAAATCCCATTAATCCCATCACATCTGGCCATCAGTATTGGGCTAGCTGCTGTCTTCAAATACTGCATGGTCGGCTGTTTCTGTAAAGCACCACAGAAAATCTCCTGTATTAAGGAGTCTGAAAAAGCTAAAGAACACGTGGGTTAAGGTAAAAGCATTTGCAAAGGTTCATGAATGTCAAATATTTTTTTCCACAACTTGATTTCTTTTGTATATTCCTTCCCTCACAAATACCTTGAAATAGCATGATTTTTTAAAACATACCTTGAAGTAAAATATTACACTAAACAAGATTTTTTGACCACTTAAACTCACAATGTGTTCCCCAGTTTTAAAATATTTAAGGATAAAGTTAAAGCAAATTAACAAAAGTCTTCAAGAATACAGATATGCAGTTTGGACACTCAGACTGCTGGAAACCCATCTTTTAGTGAGGTCATAAACTTATTAATTTTAAAGACAGGCCAAATTATTTTCCTTTTTTTTCTAATTTTTTCATGAGCCCCTCACTGGAACAAAAGTGGGAGAGTCACTCAGAAAAATTCTCATTATTTCCAGTGGGAGTTAAACCAATTTGCCTTGCAATATCAGAAGCAGAAAGACCATACTGAATACGCTTCTAAGAATAGAGAGGAAAGGGTGTTATGTTTCAGAATCTTTCACTAATAGGAAAAACGTGTTAAACAAATCTACTGACAACATCAAGTCAAGATTTTGTCACAACTATTTTTTTTCTTTTCTTTTTCTTTTTCTTTTTTTGAGACTCTAGTATTATAGCAGTTCATTTTGATGAGCTCAGTTGTCCATTAGTGTCACTAGCTCCCAGCCAGTATTATCTGGCAGCAGCATTTGAGAAGAGCGTAAGAGGACAAAGTGTTCAGTAACTTGCCCATTTCTACTTCCAGCTTCAGAGAGGAAACCCAGGCAGTTGCATTTGATAGCCCTTGATGAGCTTTGGTTCCCATGAAGTTTCTAATTGCATTTTAACTCACATAGACTTTTGAAATGTAAAGCATCCGTTAGCAGTCATCTTCAGGTTTGTAGGGGAGAGGTGATTTCTTTTTTGAAGCTATGTATATCCTTGGAAGTTCTACTTGGACGAAATTGACAAGATGCTTCTGAATGGAGAGGCTTTTACCCGCACAGAGAAAGGCAGAGAGAAGCTTATCTTCAAAGGTTAAAAAGTAATTTTAAAATCATCTTTTAGAATCCACAGGTCTGAGAGGAAGTTGCTGCCAGGTAGACCAGGAAGTTGAGAGGAGCTATGCAAAAAAACACAACTTGATTCCTTTCCCCTCCCACCCTTTTGTTTCTTCATCAGAAAAACTGTGATAAAAAATTAATTTCTTCTACACTGTTACCATTTGTTGTACTGTGGTTGGGAGAACTTCCAGTTCCCAAGCCTGAACACCAAGCTGCCAAGATCTTGTTACCAGAGTTGTATGTGTCTCCTGTAAGGTTTTAGAAGACAGACTGTCTCATTTGCTGCCTGCTTGGTTATCTGCTATCTAGATTTATTACTCTAGCAACATATTTGGTGTCTCTGAGCGGTCAGCAGAAGTCAAGCAAATGGAGGTAAGGCTTCTGTGTCATTCCAGCTCAGACGGGTAAGAGCTCACTGTCTTTATCAGGCAGTGGCATCATGTTATTTCCAAACATACCCCCTTTGTTTTATCGGAGGATGTTGGCTAAAAGACAGAGCAATAAAAAAAAGTATTTCTCCATTTGTCAGGAGTGGCATTGCAGTAACTTGAGGCTTACCAGCTAGCATTCTAGCAGTTACAAAGCTGACCAACAGCAGCCATAAAAATGTCTAAGTCTAAATCCAAGATTAAAATGTGAGTTCCGATTGAACACTCTCTGGTTGTCAGTCTCAATTATTTTGACTTGCAGTGTTGTAGTGAATTTCTGGTGTTATAGTATTTTTGTCCATAAAACTTTTAATATAATTTGCCTTTATTTTAAGCAGAAAATATGCTGAAAATTTGAAAAGAGCATCTTCTGAAGGAAAGCATGTGTTAGCTTGGGGAAAAAAAGTCAGTCTGGCTTTTCAGCCAGCTATAGCCTTCCTTGTTCTGTTTGTCAGGCCTTTGCTGTGTCACTGAGTGATAGACAATCGCTTATTCCCATCTTGCTAACGTCAAGTGACAGCACCAGAACTACTGTGACTGTTTCAGCAAAGCAGGGCAGTGGATCTTGTCTGGGTCTAGTACCACATTAGTTTGACTATTCTGATTCCATGACCTGGGCCTACAAAGCTGGTGGTGCTGCATGGCTTTTCTTCATTCGTTAACAATGAATCCTTGGCCATACTCTTATGTTTCTCAGTTGCTTCATTTTTACTCTGAGATTTCTGGAGAATTGTGGTCTTCTAGTCAATAATTTACTAAAATAAAATAATTTTGGTTTTGTTTTTATTTATACTTTTAAATACTTGTTTTCATAATTAAGTTCTCCCATCCTAGACTTCTTGCTTAAAGTTACACGCTGTTTTTTTGTTTTCTGCACTGGTTTTCTACTCTTAGTGCATAGTTATATGTATGTCTCATGAAAACATCTGTGGGTTTTAGAAATACCTTGTTCTCTAAATCTCTTAATATGGAGGGTTGATTTTTCCTGCCTTTACTGTGAGGGGCTGCAGTAATCAATTGGAATTGTAGTGATGGTGTCTGCATCACAGAAATAATTTGGACAGGTGCAATGTGCCGATTAAAACATAAACAAACACTGAGTGCTTAGATTCACTCCAGCAGTTTTTTTTTTTTCCTCAATCCTAAAGTCAATTTGCAATTAATTTAATACTAAAGCAGAAATGACAGATGATCTAATTGTTAATGTGGTACAAGTTTAGAAAGACATTGGAGTGCCATTCTGGAGAACTGTTGCACATAATTGCTCAGGTGTTCAGAACACATTTCATTCCCCCTGCTGTGCAAGGACTTCTGTTCCTAGATTTTCTTTCAATGGTTCCCCCAGAAGTGGGATTAAAAGTAGAAACTCAATGATAATGAATTGAATTGTTCACATCTAAAGGGGGCTGATTGGCAGGATGCCGGAGACAAAGAGATCCCTGACGATGGTTAAAAAAAACAAAAGTAATTGGATTACACAAAGAAAATAAGATAAACATTCATTAGAATTACTGTAACAGACTGTGATTAATGAGCACATACAAGTGCAAGCAGCGCATATTCTTTAGGCCCTGCAAGGCCTACATCCAGTGGTATAATTAATAATTTTTAATTGTTTGGTAAGTAATTGTTATGCACTTTGCAGTTCAAAAGACATGAACTTGCTTTTCCTAACCTGATTTTATCTGAGACTACTATGGAGTCATCAAAGGTATTGTAATGGGTAATGAAGTTTAGCCTGCCCTTTTTTTGACTGTGAAATTTGAGTTTGTGTGGTTCTGCCTGGGAAAGTGTTCACAGAACTTGAAGAACTCGCCATGGAGGGAAGTTCCATGTAGCTATTCTTCCTTAACAGAGAAAAACAAAGTTTCATGTTTGGTTGTCAGAATGTTTAAAGCTGGTGAAAACAGCTATTTTTGTGCATTAGGTGGAAATTTTATCCCTGTTTGTTATGTGAACTTGTTCAGCAAAGTTCTGGAAATTGAGTCAAAATACTGTGATGGACTGCAAAAAAGAAAAATCAACCAAAACTCTAGTTTTGAGTTTTTCTTAAGGACTAAGAGGCTGTATTGTAGTTTTTTGGAAGTTCTCAAAGTGCTCTGATTGCCATGGCCTAAGCTACAAACTGCCTGTGAGAAAAAAGCTGACAACTTTCTGTCTGTGCTTTGGTTGCAAAACCCTTAACATGGTTCAAGAGCTCCCAGTGGAGCCCAAGACAGCAGTTGTACCTACAATGTTCAGAAAGAGTGACCCTTCAAAGATCTTAAATTTTGTGTCCTTCATAAACCTTCTACATGAATGACTGCTTAGCAGACTGGTTAGTGGGCTGCCTACAGGATGCCCTACTGCTGTGTTTGGGTGCAGAAAAGCCCTGCAGGCTTTTGGAATTATTTCTGAATAGACGGGTAGTGCTGGTAGGAAAGAGCAGGGAGTTTGGGGAGAACAAAAAAAGGTGCTTGCAAATTTGCAGTCCAACAGGAGTAGCTCTCCAGAGGAGTATATCCATCTCCTGGAGTCCTTTAGAAACTCATCAAACTTACTAGGTCATGTTGTTTACTGATGCACTCCTCACTGTCCACAGTCTCAGCAACCACAGTGAAAGATTGCCAAGTCTTCCAGCTGCTGGCGGTACTAGGTGTGTTTCAGTGGCTGCATTGTAGCATATGCGTTAAAGCAGTTGTAAATTTGCAAGCCCTGTTCCTAAACTTTGTATCCCTGGCTGTCCAAAATCAATGATGAGTGTCTATGTCAACACTGTCATCACTCAATATCATCAGCATTACTGTTCTTTAAGGCTGCCTTTCACAGGGTTTTCATTCCTATTGCCAGTGCAGAACTGCGTGCTGATGTTGTTGCCCAACATGTAATGCCTGATGGGGGTTTGAAAGCCTGTTTGTTTGAAAACATTTGCATTTTCCCTGCTGATGCATTTTCCCTTAAGAACACAAGTGTATTGGCAGAAAGTGATCCACAGGATGGTGGAGGACGTTGAGCAAAGTGGGTGATAAAGGACCTCTCGCCTGCCTGTTTCCTGCTG
>NW_010424052.1:1062-27705 GCF_000710305.1 Buceros rhinoceros silvestris | reverse complement strand
CCTGCTGAAATGCTGTCTCTTCCTGACTGATATGGCCATCTTGAGTATCTGGGACCAGAGGCATATTCTTGTCAGGAGCTACCATGACTCTTTATTATAAAGCATCTCTTCTAATATCTAGTGTTGTGACCCAAGAAAAAATCTCCAATGCTTTTTTTTTCTTCTTTTTTTAAAGTCTTTGCCTTAAAAGACGGCTGTATGTGGTTATCAGTGTCAGGTGTTCAGGGCTGCCAGAGCAAGTTATAAACTTCAGTACTTAGAGTAGCACCAGGGTACCTGTTGAGAAAGTAGGGTGTCTAATGTGTCAGAGACAGATTTTTTTTTTCCCTATGCCACAAACCATAAACATGGTAGAGTCCTTCTCTAGACATTCTGCCCTACAATGCTTTCTGGGGCACAGAGGTTCTTGCGACCTGTTCATACTGTCTGGGTGAAGACAGGGAGAGGAGAGCAGTGAAGAGGAAAAGACAAGCATGGCCCAGGTTTCTCTATATACCAGACATGCACAAGGTTAGTGGTTGGCTAGAAAGTCTTTTTTGCAAGTGGTGTAAACATCTACTACTATCGGCCAGAAAGGGATGATGAGTGGTCCCAGGTCTGTGAAAACACAGACATTATCATTGAGAGTTTCCTCTTGTTTGACCTCATGTTCCTCAGCTATAGCCCGTGTGTTGACTCTCACTATTTTCGGTGTTTCCATGTCAATGTTTCCCTTACAACCACAGTGCACTTTACATGCTTCCTGCTGTACATAAGTGTCCTACTGTAGCCATGATAATCCCCCAGGAATACTAAGAACAAACAGCTAACATTATCACAAGTGGTTTCCCCGTAGGATTGACTTTAATTAGTTAAGTTAATCAATGGTTTTTTGAAAACTCTTAAAAATATAGATTGTATATGTCCATCATGGGTAAAGGTATCACAGTCCTAGTTCTGCTGCTTTAGTAAGAAGTATTTTTCAAAAAAGTAAATAGAAAATACAATTTTTAAGAAATTGTGTGACTCCAAAGCCACAAAATTTATTCCTCCACTTAAGGGCAGAATTATTTAAATTAGAAAATTGAAGGATAGACCCATCAGAAGGCTTCTGAGTAAATGCTCTATTTCTAGTACTGCAGACTGAGGAATTGATTAGATTTGGAAATCCAAAACAGTTTCCATTATGACTGTATAGATATTCTCCATCTTTACTCGCACTTGCTCAATGCCAGATATGCCTTGTCAGTGTATGGGCTCTGGTTTGAAATCTTGTGATGAGTTAAGCTTTGATGACTATATGGAGCAAGTGATCTTAGGGTTTTTTGAGGCCATACTACAAGGGAGCCCTTATTGTCTCAAGTAGATAAATCAAACACCCAGCTCAGGGTAACAGCAGATGGCATATGTCTCTCTGCCCATATGCAATAAACCCAGTGCATTGTGTAGATTAACTGAGTGATGTTGGATGTAGTGGGCACAGGGATGATTTATGTAAGAATTTACCTAACTATTTGCCCAGATGCCCAAAGAGTTGAGTGTTTGGAAATGTAGTTGGTTGCCATGAAAACTGTGTTACTGACCAACTGATGGGCTTTTGGGGCCTTGAAGCTGGGGACCTGAGCCTCAAGCTATATGCCTGTCCTAAAATGTTTTTAGGCTGCTCCGTGTAACTTAGCTGCAACCAGATCCTGTGCAAACTGAGCACGACATGCTTTCTCCACTTGTAATGCAACTATGTGCTACTTCTTGCTTCCCTAAAGGAAACAGGCCATAGAATGAAACTCCTGAATCATTAGCCAAGAGGTATTTTACACTGGCAAGATTCCTGGCTACCCCACTGAATTAACTTCCTGGCCAGCGGATCCTCTCTTATTAACTCACAACAATGAAAACAGGACCTGTACAGTCACACAGGGGTGTAGCAGAGTGCTGTTATTAGATACCAAGATGTTGGTTTACCAAGTGGGTTTTCTAGCATCAGGAGGAATAGTAAGCCCCTCTCATGCTGTTAAAACTGAGAGGAAAATGGTGACCATGAAATTAGGGAATGAAAACTACTGGGGGTGTCCTCTTTGGCGTAGACAGAGCAACTGCTGTAATCACACCTTGGCCTTTTAGATAACTAAATTTTCCTGGCTTGTGCTATTGACATCAGTTTTAATACTGTTAAAAGCATCGGATTAAAAACCAACTAAAATTTGCTTTTTCCTTCAAACCCATTTTTTCACATAAATAAACAAAATCTTCAAGTTCTTAGCTTAAATACTCATCAGTTATATACCAAAATAAGTCCACTAAAGCTCATCTGTCAATACTGATTTATACTCAGAAATGTTGGGCTTAGAGGTTTAATTTTCCAGTGATTTTCAATTTGTCTGCTTAGGTATTTGAAAACAAAGTCTAAATTACCTCATGATATCAGGATAAGAGAGGTAAAAATTCTGCTATTCAGGCATTCATGGGAGATTTAGGTTAGATATATGAAAAATTTCTTTACAGAGGTTTGTGAAGCATTGGAAAAATCTGCCCAGGGATGTGGTGAAGTCCCCATCCCTGGAAGTGTTTAAAAGCCGTCTAGATGTGGTGCTGAGGGGCATGGTTTAGGGACCCTGGCAGTGCAGGGTGAATGGCTGGACTTGATGATCTTAGAGGTCTCTTCCAGCCAGGTGATTCTGTGATTCTGTGATTTTATGTCTACTTTGTATGCAGGGTAATGCAATGAAAAAGTGAGGTACAAAGTAGGGAAAATACAAGACTCTTTTCTGGTTCTGAGTTCACTGCTGTAATCGGACATTTTTATGGATCTCTACTTGCTTCTTGCAGACACGCCATCATGCTCATACTGTAAGAGAGAGTAGAAACACTTTTTAAATAGGTATTTAGGTAAATTACTATATTTAACAATACTTTTCATGTGTAAAACAAAAGTTAAAGTTTGTTTTTGCTAATCTTTCAGGCTTCCTCCTGAACAGATGAGCCACTCCCTCTGCTGGGGATATTTCTACAAACTGCTCTGTAAATGAAAAGAGGGTTAAGTTTTCTCAGGGAAATGCTAGAAACACACATAAAACCTTAGCTGTGCTATCGTGTAAAAACATGTATCGCTATGCTGTTTTATAAATACCTACCTCATTATAAAAGGAAAACAAAAAAAAAAGAATGAGAAACACCAGAATGTAAAGGTTTCTTAGCAAACTGGTTTTAGGTCTTTTTTTTCATTTCACATATTTTTAACTTCATTTAAGGTTGCCAAAGATAACTGCCTAATAATCCATCAGAGAGAAGTTTTTCTTTTAGCTATAGGTTAGCTTTAGCCTGAACAAGAGCTGTAGGACATGAGCAGCAAGTTTTTTACCTTCTTCTATTAACACTCCAATCCCACTCTGATGGGATGCCAGAAAGTGTTCCAACATACATTTATAGACATATTAGTTTCTTGGTAAAGGTGAAAAAGTGTGAAAACATTTGTATTTTAAAAAACCCGTGTATTAAAGAAGATAAAGAAGCAAAGGATACAAGATCAGGTTCTCTGTGTTTCTTTTCTTGCCTACTTGCTATGGTGATAATTCATTTGCCTGTATTGAGCAGGTCTGAAAGAAGGGTACGTGTTTCAGAAACGAGGAAGCTCCTACAAACTCACTGAAAACTGTTATCCAGGTGGAAGAAGGAGACCCAAATTAGAGCTACTGCTGAAGAAAAGGGAGGAGATCTCACCCATTACACATTTTGCTTGGTAGTCAGAATTCCTATCAGGCTGCATGTGTGAGAAAATTGAAGTGCAGGTGTATGGCTGCAGACTAGCCACAGCATGGCTGTTGTCTTTGCAGGTAAGAGTGACAAAAGAAATGAAGGCAAGCTGACACTAGAGGGTACGGGGAACAAAGTACACAACTCTGTTGGGAATCGTGTCACTTTAGTTCTGTTTTTCGTAGAACACCTTCCTTTATTTTTTAAGTTATAACAATGTCAAAGTAAATTAAGTTTATAGAAAACAAACAGAAAGAATTTGTTCTGAAAAGTTAAAATGGAAATTCCATTCTCCCCAAAGTTTTCCCCATTTGGAGAATTTTACTTTGATTCAGAACAGTTGACATTCAAAGAAACTCTTAAGTTGGTAATATTTTTCTTTGAATTTTGAAGACTGAAGAGCCCAACCCAGGAGTGTCTTTGTGGTGTTTTTGTTGTTTTAGCGGAAACTTGTTCAACAGGACAGAATAAGGCCACTAAATGAATGCTGAGATCTAACAGCTTTATGTTGAAAAGTACCAATCTCAATGAGACTGTTTGAATAGAGTGTGATCTTTGAACATGCCTAAAGAGGGCAAAAACTGGAGTGGTAATTGCACTGGCTGGCACTTATCTACGTCAAAGTCTCTAAAGGTTCATTTTCCTTCTCACATCCATTGGTAAACAGAGGGAAACCTGATGGCTGTGGGTGTCAGTGGAGAAGATGATCATGTGTATGATTCACTCAATATTATTTACAATTAGATGTTTTCTCTATGCTCAGGGACTCTTTTTCTGATTCTTTTGTACAATGTACACTGTTAAGGGTCAAGGGACCGAGGTAACAACTCCTCAAATTCCTTAACGATCCCCTTTGTCTCGCTAGAGACAGAAGGGGTTTAAAGGGGGATAAAAAAAAATTCACACCTCGGTCTGCGTTTGGGAAACTGAAACAAACTTTTAATAAACAATAAATCCACACCACTACACACTGCTATATATATATGCACAAACCGAGAAAGGGAAAAAAACGAAGAAGAGAGGACTTAGATAACCGCAGTTCTTAACAGTCTTGTTCAAGGTCAGTGCTCTGGGCAGACACCCAAGTAACAAGGTGGGAGTGAAGACTCTGCAGCTGCGTTCAGGCAGAGAAAGCAAAATCCTTCTCGCCGAGAGACGGGGCGGGGGTAACCCCGCGCAGCGAGAGAAACTGCAGGAAAACTCCCTGCACGGAACAGCCAGGAGTCAACAGGGAAAAAACTAAGAAGAGAGGACTCAGATAACCAGGTGCAGAGGAGGAGAGGAGAAAAAGTTTTTAGCAGTCTTGTTCAAGTTCAGATCTCTTGGCAGGCACCCAGCAATGAGGGGGGAGTGAAAACCCTGCAGCTGGTTCCAGGCAGAGAAAGTGAGATTCTTCTCGCAGCGAGACAGGGCGGGGAGAAACCCCCGTGCAGCAAGAAAACTGCAGGAAAAGCTCCCTGCACAGAACATCCGGGAGTCCGGATATCTCACCCGATTTCAGACGAGACTCACGGCAGGAACAGTTCACAGTCTGTGATCCTCAGCGATCTGGGGGTGTGCGCCCTCAGCCCTTGGGCCTGGTCGGGCCTAGTTGGGCCTGGTCGGGCCTAGTTGTCAGCCAGCAGATCCGTGGCAGTGCTCCTCCGTGCAGCCGTTCGGAGTCCAAGAGAGAGACACTCCCCCGAGCTGCTGCTTTTAAAGGCTCCTGACATAACTTACGTTCACATGACTCCCTTAACCAATTAAATGCGGAATTATTGTACTGCGTGGAATGATTCTATTTGTCCATTTCCCAAAACAAGGAAGCTTCAGCTCAAACCAGGACATAGACAAAACCCCGAAAGATGGAACATTTGGGAACCAAGAAACAGGCTTGTTTCTTGAGAGCTGGAGAATCCAGTGCAACTCAGAATTATGTGAGTGGGAAAGGGAAAAGAGATAAGTCATTAAACACCAGTAATGACAAAGTGTGTGTTCTGACATCCAACTTTTTAAAAGTGAGAAAAAAAATAATTGCAAAACCAGAGATCACTAAATGAAGTAATTTCACAGTGAAATTGTGGGACCATGTTGTAACTGTAAAAAGGTCTAACAAATAAACTGTGAGATTTCAGGAAAATTCTTGTAAACAGAATCTTTGAGAAAACTGTATAAGACCTGAGTAACTCCAAGGAAGATAAGGAATTGACTTCGGCTTCACACAGACCTTGTATATTTAAGACTTCTTTAAAATTGAAATTACTAAAGAGGAAAAATGAAGCAAAATTGTATCTTTACTTTTGAGACTTGTTATACTTAGCCTCTCTATAGTACATATTTAGCATGTTTCAGTGTATTAAAAACCTTCCTATTTGGTCTAAACTCTTTTAAAATGGCAGAAGCAATAGTCGAATATTGGGATGTTGCGCAATGTACATAAAACATAGGGAGATGACCCTGGCTCATGAAGGCCAATCTCTTGCTGCTGTTGGTGCTGCATATTTATTCAATTTAACGAAAATCTCAAAAAAAACCCCTTTAAGCTGCTGCTGTTAAGTTGTATGCTAGGAACACATCTATCTCTAATTCAAGCTCCTTTACTAGTGTTGCGATACGTAACATGGCTCCTTTCAAACAGTTCTTGGTGGAATATGACTGTGTTACTTTTCCCTTGTCTCCAGTTAAAACCAGAGGTTGACAGAAGCATAGCATTGAGACGAGAGAATGCGAGAACTCAGCAAAGCAGTTAGGTCCACACTTGAGGTCGGTAAGCACTAAAAGCTACAAACATGTTTTCACAGTATTTTACCTTGAGGGAAGGAAGAACTACTAGGATATTTTTCCATGGGAAATGAAACATGCTGGTATGATGGGCTAAATTAAGGGTTTAATAAATTCAGAAAGCATGGAACTGAAAGGTGCTGAAATAGGGCAACGTGTTCTGCTTGCTGAACATACAGCTGCTACTTTAGCAAATGCAGTGGTCATTTGTGCTTCTCTCCTGTGGCTCTTCCAGGTGTTTCAGTGAGTGCAACATCTGGAGGATAGCACAGTTTTACTCAGGTCATCTATTGTTCCGTGGATTACAAATGAAGTCCTGTCAACTTAACTGTATGCTTGCTGGAAAAGTAACATCAAAAATCAACAGGAAAAAAAGAAAAAAGTGGTCAATAGTTTCTCTAGCTAAAACAAACTGTCAGATTAAATTTTAAAGTTTAATAGTATCATTTACCTCAGAACTTTTGTGTCCTCTATGTAACCACAACTTGGGAGATTACGCAGCACCGTGGAATGGCCGTTCTGCATACAAACTGAGACCAGAACCTGTGCCAGCTCACAGCAGGTCACAACTTTGCTTCCATTATTTTTCCCTTTGCCTGTCTTCTCACAGTCGATTTATCAAATGTATAAGCTGAAGTATGGCTGCCTGATAATGTGGTTGTTTCGGCCATGCAAAACAGGACAAAAATTAATCTATAAATATGTGGATTTTGTTCACAGCTTGTAGAAGTTTACTGGACATATTTAGATGCATTGTGCCTTCTTGTGCTGAAAGGATTAGTATCCTAACAGAAACATGATTTTTGTTTAATATACTGTGATTTGTGTTTCGGTAATAATGAAAATGTGATTTCTGTTTAAAAGATGTGTATATTTAAACACATACAACTTATATCATCTAGCTATTTTATTTGATCCTTGCAGATCACATTTCACAAGAGCCTTCAAACAAAAATTGCTCGGATTTCTTATGTACACCTCTTTGAAATTACTAACTCTCAGAACAAGAATTTTCATTCCCGTTGCGTATTAAGCATTGTGCACATGGGAATTCTGAACAGGAGCATTAATGGAATACACAAAAAAAGTTTACATTTTACTGATAAATCTTTGCACTGAAATTTTTGTACCTTGACCAGATATAAACAGTTTTCACTGAATCATGAGAAGGCACATGTGTTAGGTGTACTGTTAGATGCTCCAGCACTGTATACTATATTACTGTCTCAGAGTAACAATATCTATGATTATAGCATGTGTATCTGTGTGTAATTGCATGTTATCACATTATGCATCCTAGAAAAGTTTGAGCCTTGTTGCTCAAAGTTTTTCAAATTATTTTCAGTCTGAAAAAAAAATATGGAAACTACACTCTAAGTTACAACTAAGGGAAAAGAAATCTACAAATAAGAATTTTCAGATGTCTTTTACCAGTGTTTCACTAATATATAAAACCTCAGTTGTTTCCACGCTTTTAGCAAATAGAAAAGTGTCATCATTACTGCCAGCCCTCAGGTTGCGTAGCGTAGAAAAGATGGAAAACCGTCTTTTCTTCTCTGCACGTATAAATCATTCTGTACTAAAGGTTAAGTTTTCTGGAAACTAAATGAGTACCCTTTTGTGCAGTTTTCC
This sequence comes from Buceros rhinoceros silvestris, assembly GCF_000710305.1. Lineage (NCBI taxonomy): Eukaryota > Metazoa > Chordata > Aves > Bucerotiformes > Bucerotidae > Buceros > Buceros rhinoceros. The sequence goes on along the minus strand of NW_010424052.1, from coordinate 19,584 downwards.
TTCTCTGGCCTAGATTTGCAATCTTTCACAGGACAGAAGTGTATAGTCCAAATAATGCCACACATCTCTCAAACCATTTTCATCATGCAATTTCATGCAAATAAAATGAGATCAGTTTGAAATAGTTTTACAAGTTTTGTAGCTGAGGCTAATTTAGCATGAATGTGACTGCATGTACTTGAGGTCTTCTCTTTCAGATGTGGCCCTAGGTATTTAACATCCACTATGGTTTTTTGCATTCTAATAACAAAGTCTTTTGGGGGATCAGTCCTATAGTGACAGCGCAGGTCAGACACAGAGTTAGAAAGATAACCCTGATGTTTCACCTATATGTAGAGTTGTAGCCACTTTTAATGTACTTCTGTTTCCGTGAGCCAGCAAAGGTCGAACCTCCATGCTTTCTTTTGCTCGGAGAATGAATTACCATGTTTTTGTTGTTAAACTGATGACATGTATGATCTACACAATGTATTCCTGCTATAAGTGTCAGTAATTTTTTTTTTAAAGTCTGTTACAAAAGCAGGTGCACTTTTTTTTTTTCATTTTGAAATGTAATAAAGTCAGTTTTCGGCCTCAAGCAATACTAGGATTTAAAATAGGAACTACTTTGAAGCAACATGAAGTTGCACCCAGCCTCTAGGTTATTAAATATGTTTTTTCTCTCTGGCTTCCTAAATGCACCTCATTGTTTAATGGAATTCTAACTGTAAGATTTAGTTGTAGGCATTTCAGCTGGACTTCCTTTAGAAGTACGTAACGATTCACCCACAACTTCAAAATTCACCTTTTTTTTTACACAAGGAGAGAGAATCAAATTAACAGTATTTCAAGAGAAACAATAATATGCCTGGTGGATGGGTCATCTTGGAGGTCTAGGCAGGTAGAACTGAGCTTCAGCCTTCAAGGTTTTTCTTTCACGCACAGCTTAAATTGTGCAATTCACATTCAACAATAGCCTGCTCTTTTAAAACACGTTGTTAAATAAATATTTCATTTCAGCAATCCTGCCTTTCCAGTTGACGTAAGATATTCTTATAACTGGGATGAATTGATGAACTTTTGCACTTTCAAAAGTAAGAATCTGCACATGAAGGCAAAACAATCCTTTGAATTACAGAAACATAAGTATTACCCAGAACTTGCAATGTTACTGTTCAGTTTGATTGAGTTTAAATCATATTCCCCAGGAGATACGTAGTATACCTAGAAGACTCTTGACTCTGCATTTACATTACATTAATTCTTTTGCAAAAGCAGTCATATGCGATGGAGGTAATAGCTGTAAATTCACAGTAAAGCCAGCTTAAATGTTGCACATAAGTGCCATAGATACTGCCATAACAAGATCCTTTCAAAATAAATGCACTTGAATTGTTTAATCCAAAGATGAATATTACTATTTTACTTTGATGACGGGTAAAGACAGCTCAGCTAGTACAGTTGGAGGCACACTGAGTGGACAACAAGAAGGAAGAAGAGGAAGATGCACAGTCATTCTTTGCTTTATATTCATTCCTCAGACAGAAGGTTTCAATTTCCAGAACTGTCAGTTTACCCTTTCTCTTTTTAACTTCTTTTGTATTCAATTAAAAAGACTTTTAAAAGGTACGTTTAATTATTTCAATCTTTTCTTTTTAAGAAATGTCTCAGCTTTTTTTTGTTCTTGTAGTCTTGCTCCAGAATGCTAAAATCCTCTCCCTCAGCTACACTCCAACCCCAAGCAAAATCGTGTTAGAGCAAGTAATGCTTTCTGAATGAATGTTTTATTTTCACACACAGCCAAAATGAGTTATATTGCACCTGCACGAATGATGTTTCCCTTATTTTATGAAACTGGAAGACAGCCAAGTTGTACAGCATTTCTGTAGGTGCAGAGTTTTTTTCACACACCTCTACCCAGCACCACCTGCTTCACTGATTTGGGTGTTCCCGTCAGGTAGGTCACAATTTAAAACATGTTGGTACTCAGTTTGGCCACACCTAGAGATAATACACTGTTGGATTTGGGGTTTTGGTTTTTTTTTTTTTTTTTTTTTTTTTTTTTTTTTTTTGACAGTGGTTGTGTTAGCCAAATATGACATAGTGATATATGTTAGTTATTTTTTTGAGTTTTGTGTAACTGTGTTACTGGGTGTCAGGCGTAGCTGATGCTGTAATACAGAGATTTCCAGAACCATAGCATGAGATCCTTTTAGATGGTAAACTAAAACATTTGGACTAAGGAAATGGAAAGCTAAATGAGCCCAGTTGTCCAGCTAGTTCATGATCTTTTCTCTAGCACTGGACGGTAAGAGCTGTTGAAAAGGAAGCACAAGAAATGCTGCTGTGATCTGTGATTTTATTATCATCTCAGGCTGAAGTTCACAGGCAGAGTGGGACTGGGAATCTAGTTTGCAATGACTATGCTCTACCTCCTCAAACAATGATCTTCATTCCCCACTGGTCTCAACCCAACACCTTATGCAACAGCTCGCTCACACAAAAATAAACTAAATCCAGCTCCACAGTGGGACGGTCTGCCTATCTGGGGTGTAAAAACAATTCAATCCTAGTAAATTTTCTATTTTTCTGCTTTAAACAGCTTTTGTTTGGTTAATTGGTTCCATAGGCAGATAACCAATTTTCTCCTGTGGAGGGATTAGCAGAATTCCATTGTTGAGATGTTCTAATTGTTAATTTGCATGCTTGAGAAAGATTATAGTTTTGATTGTGAAACCTACCAGGGTTGATTTTTTTTTTTTGTCTGAACAAAGTAGAGGAAATATTTTTTGTACTTAATTAATATCTGCATGGTATCAAGTATTGGACAACATCAAACAAAATTATGAAATATATTTAAAGAACAAATGTCCCTAATTCTCTTTGGGAGCAGTTCACGCCCAGCTCCGCCTCCAGAGGAAGTTACATAAACCCTAACTTTAGAAACAAAAAGTCCTCTAAAAGTCCTCTAAAAGCTGTTAAGCTCACAAAGGATTGTGGGAGCTCAGAATACTTCACTCCTGCCTCTGTTCTCAGTTCATATATTTTAGGATTTTATCTTCTTTGACATTCTTTTCACAATGACAAATAAAATAAGGTTGAGTTATTAACTCGAGTTGGAGAATTGGAGGTAAAGTCCTACAGAAGACGAGGCACTTTAAAGTTTTCATAAGAATTAACAGGTTCTGGTAAAACTTATGTGTGGGGCAGAGATGGGAACTTCATTTTTCATATGTGCCTGACAGCTTATCAGAAAGTTACTGTCTTATCACGTCTGGGAATTTTATCCCATTTAGCTAACTTGGGCTAAAATCTCTTCCAGTATTAGGGACTGTTTCTGGGAAAAGCTGCTTTGCAAAGAGATGCGGCATCAACGTTGTCCTCAGATGGTATCAGTCACTGTTAATTTTAATCCCTTCTTACTCCACTGTTCGTACTCTGTTAAGTATGCGAATAGTGACAGAAAACGCGGTATTTTGAATTTCTCATTCAAAAAATCCTGCTTCCCTGTGGTCTGTTGGAGCCTTTTACAGCTGTGATGAATGATTGCAAAGTCACTGCAAAATGTCCTCACATGAAAAAATTTCTTATTAAAGTGGTGGAACTCTTTACATGAGACAATGGAAATTCAAGACTGTCTCCAGTTTTTGGATAAGTGTTACAGTGAGTTTTACAGTCAAGTTCTACAGATGGGTGGGGAGCACCATGACAAGGCAGATTAAAACAGGAGAAAGAAGATGCAATCCATGGAACAACAGCTACAGCAAAAAGCCATTGCTCAGAAGTCAGAAACAGAGATGTCTGAGTGGTGGCAGAATAGAAAGCAGACACTGCCTTCCTCTGAGCCCCAGAAATAAGAAAGTAAAATATGGTATCTGGGAGGGGGTTTTTGTGGTTTTGTTTTGTTGTTGTTTTCGTTTTTGGTTTTGATGATTGTTTGTTTTTGGTTTTGTTTTTGTTTTGTTGTTGCTGTTTTTTTGTCCTTGCTCTGTTCTGTGCAGGTCTGAAATGAGAAAAGAGTTTCTGCAGAGTTGTCTTCTGGTGATCAAAGGAAGGATGTGAAAAATCAAAATATGTATTGGTTTAAGAGAGGAGATCCTAAAATCCCCATATAAAGTAATGTTTGTATAACTTTATATTGGTGAGCATGTCACAACAAAAGTTTCATGCAAACATAGGCAGATAAACGCTTGGTTTCCTGTCTTTGATACACTTCCTAACACAAGACAAATGTCTCTGTCAGCATTAGAAATTTTACTGTGCTTGCATTAAGACTTTTTGGGTGGAGTTATCCATTTTGGTTTTTGTGTACTGACTTCATTTACTTCTATTAAAAATACCTGATTCTTCATAGTGTTTCCAGCTAGACTTTGTTCCAATAGGACAGTTAATTGACACATCACTAAGAGGCTAATACTTGGCTCACCTGTATTTAGCATGTTAAATAGTGTCTATATGTTGAATATCAGCACAAAAGATTTTTTGCCAGTAATAAAGAATGTAGAACGGTTACATAGGAAAAGTACCTTGTGGATAGGTGTTCACGATGCCTGACACACGACTGGTGGATGTCATAGAGGTTTTGAGGGCACAATGAATGTGAATGTGTAGATGGACAGTTACCTAATTCCTGGGGCCTCTTTTCTAGGCTGTTGGGCAACACTGTGTTGGACTAAGAAGAGATGTTGCTTGGATTCATTATGGCAAAAGTTGATGCAAAAAACATGTGAAGGATCAGGTGCTGTGTTACGGTTTGTATTATTTTAGCAGCCCATCATTTCGAATTGATGTTGAAACTGTTCACAGGTCACCATACATGGGATCATTTCCATAAACTAGGATTTTTTCCTAAAGATAGCACAAATATAGACCTCAATATAGACCTTCTTCCCATTAGGTAGAGGGCCTATAATAATATCCCATTTAGATAATCTAAATCTGAAATAAAAGTTAATAGCCCAGGGCAAATGAAAACCCCCAAACCCTATGCTGAATGACTGCCCTAGCCACTGGGACATGGCTGAACTGGTTAAATGGAAAAGCCACAAAGCTGAGGAATGTTGGGGAACTGGCTGTTGCAGCTGGTGGTGCAAAAATTAAGTCCACATATGGACTCTGGAAAACAACTGCTGCTTACTCTTCATTCATGTTAATTCAAGCCCTTCACAAAATACTTCCAGACGAGGCAGGCTCTTTCATTTTTGACTGAACAAAGAATGTCATTCAACCATTACTATTATTAGATTGCTTGCCCTAATAGCCCCAGAATAACCTTTGTTTATATGTTTTATTTGTTTATATGTTTATTCGTTTGTTTATATGTTTTATTTTTGGTTTCAAGTGCCCTAGCTGGATAATCATTTACTGATCCACAGTGCCCGTGGAACCACCATTATGAAACTGTGAACGAGTTTAAGACACAGGTAGAAGACATTTTTATAGATGAGGCCCGGTGTGGTTTGATTTTGGGGTTCTTTTCCAAGTTGGGTAGCTGTAACTGTAGAATACTTGAGATTCTTGTGATTAATATCATTCATATCCTAAAAAACCTAGTAACTATGGCTTAGAATAAAATAATTTTTCATTCAAATGTCTCCATGCTATTCAGATGAACTCTACTTTAAGTTGTCTTGGAATATTTATAGTCTTGTCTCTATGCTTCAGTTCAGGATTTCATATCTTAATCAATGTCATCTCCGCAGCCTCTCAGTCTGGGAACAAGAGGTAGACAGTAACCTAATAAAAAATTTTTGAACAGCACTTTTGAAATACTAGGATTTCCTTCAGAAATGTTCTCATGTTGTTCATGTTGTTTCTGCACGCTTCGATGTAGGAAAGGCTGGATAAAACTTCAGATTTCTGGACAGTTGTATCAGTGAAGGTCTTGAAGGTCTGTGCATCTTCTCCTGTGCCATGGCTCTGATCTCAGTCCCACAAGGACAAGTATTAAAGATTAATGTTACACATTTTCAAGGTATTTTTAGCTAAGAAAATGCAAAACTGTAGGTTTTGAGTAGTATATATGGGAGAAAGCTGTCATTTTGAAATTCAGCTTTGATTACTCACTGACCATGATTAGTCAGGCACAGGCATTTTTAATTGCCTGTCTGTAGATTAGAAATAGCACTGGGCTCCAGAAGTCAAATTAGAATGGTCCCAGACTGCACTATATGCAGTTTACTGGGTCACACCAAAAAACTTCATTAGTAGTATAACATGTCAAAATTAGTCGCTTCAGAGTGTAAACATCTCCAAAACAGGGATGAGCAGGCCTCCAGCCATCTGCTTTGTGTGTTAGTCCTGCTTTTTCACTGTAGGCACTGATTTTTGTTCACTCAGCCAGATGATTGTCGCCTTAGAGTCAGCTGAGTGTCCCGAAGTAGCAGAGAGCTGGAGATGTCAACAGATTGCGATGCCTTCCGGTAGGGGCACAAGGCTCAGGGCTCAGCAGGGAGGACCAACATCAACAGCTGGTACATCCCAGGACCTCTTTTCCATCTTCTCCTCTCTTTTTTTGCTACAGATGTGAAGAGCAAACGATCTTGTCATTATTAGCAAAGGCACCCTGGAGTAACCCCTACACTCCTTTTTAACTCAAGCCAGCCACAAACCTTAGTCCCCGCTTCTCCCTCCCCTGCTCTTTCCATCCCTCTCCTCACCTCACGCCTCACTCTGTTCTCTGCTATTCTGACATTCTGAATTTTAATTTGATTTGGAGTGTATTATCTGCATCAGAATTTATAATTTCTACCTAGTATAATTTTTGCTGTCTGTTCTGCAGCAGCTGATTCTTATGGACCTGATTCCTCATTCTATGAAACTCAATTTATTTGGTTTAAATTCTATTAAGATAAATTTCTAATGTTCTGTAAAATAACACAGATATATTGAATACATGGAATTACTTTTTTTTTTCACAAAAAAATGTAAAAAGTATACATGGAACGTGTACACTAGCCATGCAATGAGGAAACAAATCCTAAAATGCAAGATCAAAAGAAAACATTAGCAAGCCTCTGAACAGCAGTAGCAGCGTCAATTGCTAGTTCATACAAAAGAGTCAGTAGGGGATTAGGCAATTGCTGTGCAAAGAATAAACCAATGATTTCTTGAAAATTAGTGTTCAGCTGATAGCCGTTTAATTAAACTGCTTGCTTTAACATTTGTGATTGTTAATGGAATTTCGGGAGAGGTTAAAGGGAGGAGGTGATGTATAAAATTTAATGCAGATACAGAAAGCTTTAATTTCTTTGCTAAATTTATAGTGTTTTGGTACATTGTCATTCCCATCAATAGATCAATAGATGAAATATAGAAACATGGCAACAGCTTGTGGAAAAATCATCTTAACTTTAACTGAAAAGTAAATATTAGTTGGTAATATCTTTACTGTACAGCCGTGTTTCAGAGATGTAAATGACAAAAGTGAGAGGAAATGTCTAACACCATAGTTGCAAAATTCACTTTCGGAGTTAATGAGCTGCTCTAGTGATCTGTGTGGAGAAAACAAAACGGCATTAAGGAATGGTCTAGTGAAAAAAAAAAGTAATTTAAACTGTTGATGAAAAAATGTGAAACTATATACATCCTCACGTCAAAATCATGATGAAGTCAAAGACTAGTATTTCAATATATCTACTAATCAGTGGGGGTGAGAAAGAAATATTTCCTAAGAATGGGTAGGGGAGGCCTCATTGGTGAACTTTTGCTATGTTTCAAGGTTCTGGCAGGTACTGGAGAAAGGGTATTAAACTTAACATGTCCCTGATATCATCAACTACAGCTATTTTATTCTGTGTGAATTACATCACCTTTATTTCTGACCTTAAATGCTCAGCTAGTTACCCGGACAAGATTAAATGTATTATAAAATAGGAAAAGCATGCATTAGGAATAGTAAGTCAGGAAAACTATTCTCACCTGTATACCCCAACTAGGATAACAATGCAGAGAACCTGATTATGATAACATTAGCAGAGAATCTGGCAGACCTTGGATGAGGTTCTGTTTCCCATTGCCTCTTAACAAATGTATGGAAGGAAAAGGGGCAGGCTGGTCAGTGAAGTCCTTCAGCCCTTTGAGAATCCTGATCCTGGGGTCAGGTTGAAAGGACATCTAACCTATATCAATTGGGTTAATCATAAATGTCATAAACATTTTAATTAAACAGGCACAATGATATGATGAGTATTTTGTATAAAATAGCTTGTCCTCCCCTCACCCCCTCAATGCTCCTGTTAAAGCTCATCTCACTGTGCACAAAGGAATGAAAGATTCATGAGCTGGAAAGACAGCAAGGGAAGAGGAATATGGCTCTGTAATAGTGATGGGCAGCCTACTTGGTAAGGCAGGAGTGTGTCTAAGCGACTCTGGTGTCAGTCTCTTACCCATGTTTTTATGAGCTCATACTGCCCCTCATGTCTTCCAACCCGCTGAGCTTCTCCTTAAAAACTACCTTCGGACTTTGCCAAACCCCTTGCAATCAGCAAGAATGTACTAAAACCAGAAGTTTACACAATACTTTGCTCCCTACTATCCACCTATTAGCCATAATAGTGGATTTAATAGTATCATTACACATGGTAGTACCACGATATGTTTTTGTTATCATGAAAATTTCAGACGACATTGTGCATTCCTATGCTGTTATTTAGTGGTTAGCCTGCTCATGATACGTAAAAGCAGAGCCTTTAATTCCTACTGTTTCTGTTCCTAATTCTATCATGAATTTGGCTGGGTAGGATTGACACTAAGTAAGTTTTAAAACCTCCTGAAATTTAAGTAGTTGTGGGAAAAAAGTCAGTTGGAATACTTGGACTGAAAAGTCTGGTTATCAGAACTAGCAAATATTTAAATCATAATTGTATTGTCTCATAATGAAAGAGATTGGAAAATTCCTGCGATACAGGAATTATCCAAGAAAAAGCAAATTATTCTAACCTGGCCATTAATTAACCCCAAAGTTTTTGTGTCTAGAGGCATTACAGATGCTGCGATAGAAGGATCAAATTGGCCCTGTACAAATATGTCAACAAATCTAGTATAATCACAACAGGTCCTGCACATTTGCTGTCCAGGCAGTTTAACCCCTGTAACATCTATCAAGGTCCTATCTCTGTCTACTTCTCCAGGGAAGTGCAGTGGGGATAGGAGAGATGTGTGTTTTGATAACAGGAAAATAAGGATAACAGAAAAACCACTCATAAATTAGGCTGTGGATTTAGTGTATTTATCTTTGAAAAAGTTTGTGAGCAGGTGTCTGTAAAGGCAACACAGAAGACCGTGGGTATTCAAAAACATGGCATGGTGATCATTGATATAGGAAGAAATCAAACAGACTATCTTATTATTGCTATTCATTCTCACTTCTTTCTTTTCTACTTACAAATTTATATTAGAAAACAAGGTACTACTTTAAAGTGGTCGTTGGTGGCCTGGAAAGCAATGTGATAGATCTTAAAGTTTAGGCATATTAAAAACCCAGAAAAGTTCAGTTCTTTGTAAAAAACAGATGCCCTGCAAAATAACTTCTTTTGATTTATATAGAATGACGTGTCATAAGTGCTAGTTAGCAGATGCTCTGTTAATGCAAAATACCAGCATGTTTTTTATAAATACTAATGAATATTGTTTATACTTTGTCTGTTTTCTTCTTCCAGTTTAGTTTCCCTCAGTGTCATGTGTCCTCCTCTTTGTATTTCCCACCTGGGCAGACAGACCCATACAGTCACCCTGATAACTAATATGCAGCAGAACAGGGGACAAGAAGATTCATGCAATCTTATTTGGAAAAGCCTAATGCAGCAGACACACTAGACTGGACCAGAATAAACTGCTGAATTCAAGTGGAAGCATTCTTCTGTCCAAACCAAACATGTCTCATGTGACAGGCCTGTTACATTAAAAAATAAATGTAGGAGTTTCATGTAGTATGATGCCAATCATTGTTCTGTTTAAGGAACACTTTGGAGTAGGAAATTATGATCTTGTTTAAACTGCGATTTGTCCTGTAAGACGGAAATGATGTGGAGTACTTCAGAGGCTTAGGTCGAAGCTTTCTTCCTGTTTGACAATTTTAAGTTTTGTTTCCTTTTTGTTTGAATAGCATAATGCTCTTTATACTGTGCCACTGTGACAGGGCATGTGGCTAGGAATTTAGCTTAACTCTTTGAAGAGAGGAGCCACATGCGTCTTATTTGTGTAGGTTTTTCTGTAAAAACACAGAAATGTGCAGCAACCAATGTACTTAGCATAAGGTGGAGTACCCAGTAACCACAGGTACGTGTTACCTAGAAAGTACAAAGGGGTCAGTTTTGGCAAATATCAAATTTCCTTGAATAGGAGAAAACTGCTGGCGAGGGAAGCCTGGTAAGGTAAACTCAAGGAATCTTTTACTACGTCCTCTGCTATGGTTATAAATTATTAACAACTGTGACTTGTTCAGTCTAAATAAAAAGTCCACACTAAGCAAAGAGAGTTGTGTGGACAAGTTGCTGTATGAGGCACAAGCTGCCTCACTCTTTATGCCTCACCTTCGGCAGAGGAAGAAGTCAAGTTCTGGATCCCCTGAAGGCACCTTCTGACTCATCATGTCACTTCAATTCCAACACCTCTGGGCACTGCGTCTTCTCCAGATGCCATTCTCTTTTTCCCTCAGGGAACAGTCCTTGCTTTCACTTGGGGTCAAAAATGCCTCCTGGACCTTCATCAATATTAATGTCATATAATAATAAAGCAATTGTACTTAAAGATCAGCAGAGAAATCAGAAACCCAGCCAACTTCTCTGTTGTGGCATTGCTGTTGCACATGGGCTGTATTTATAACTGGCACTTCCTGCACAGATATCCAGTCATCCCACAGCTCCTACAAAATGAAAACACTCTTGTGACCACAATTTGAAAGAAACCATACTAGAAAATTACTTTTTTTTTCATTTTAAGTAAGAGCTGAAAGCAAGAAGGCCATTACTGATCATTTTCAGTTTGTTCCTTAGTATGTTCAGCCAATAACACAGTTTAAAAGTCTCAGTATTTTGCAAGTGATTTTATTTTCTTTGCTTCGTTGTGGTAAAACTGACCATAGTAAAAACAATTGCAATAATATCTCAGGTAAGTGACCCAAGGGAAGCTTAAATTCCTTGGAGAAATAGGATATATTCATAAGCTTTGTTTTTCATGGCAAAATTCTTCCTTGTTCTGGGCTCATGGCTTCCTTTTGATAAAGAGAAGGCCCTTCTCTTGCTACTTAAGTTCTTTCTCTTACTCAGAAAATGCCTTATAACTTTAGGAAGGCAATTTCCATTGTTCAGGAAGAGAATGGGAATGATAAGGGCCAATTAGATTTGGTCTTCTAATTTCTCCTCCAGAATGACACAGGCAAGTGTCAGAAAGAGAATGCAGAGAGGTGTTCCGCTTAGCGGGGTTTTCCTGCAAACCTTGCTTGGGTTACCTGCTCAGCTTTGTGTTTTATTTTAGTTTCAATAGAAAAGGATGACTCTTCTTGTATTTTGACTTTTGTTGGTCTATGGGGATTTGTAGTGCTACCTTCAGGCTAGTGCAGGCACCATTTTGACAGGCCTGGGAAAGCATGTGAAAGTGCTGCTTTCTGCTTATCTGGCTTTTTCACCTCAAACAGTCTTCAGGTTGTTTCAGACTTGTATTTACAGGATTTTTTTCAAAAAGGAAGGCAAGAAAAAACTTGACAAAGATTCCAGTAAATAAGTATGAAAACAGATTTTTCTTTTCTTTAGGCCACACTTTTTCAAGAGAAGGAAGGCTCAGAGAAAGCAAGGCATTTTTTTTTTTTACAATTTTGATGGTATTAAGAAGCAATTGTGCCTGAGAAAAAAAAAAACCCTTGCAAGGAATACTAAACAACGCATTGCTCCTTTGCTTTTAAAGCATAACGTTATCCTGCTATTCTTTTCTTTTTCTTATTATTAATCTTCACCACACCCTCATACTTTTCCTGTCCTGTCTTTTTTGTCTAAAAGCACCTTTCACAATTTGCACAAGCAAGTCTATGTTTATACATTGGAAAGACAATAAACTTTTAGAAATTTCATTATCCAGTGTTTACAATTCAAGAATCTAGGTAGCTTTTAAATTTGTATGAGCAGCATATGGGTGGATCTTATCCCCAAGGTTTGCCTTTTTTTTAAATATCGTTCTGTAGATAATCAGTATTTAGAACTACTCACTTCAAAATTAAATAACCACATCTGTAAAACAATTGTAAATACTTCTAGTGGTAAAAAAAAAAAAAAACGTCTGCATGCCTCATTTTTATGAGAAAGGAATATCTCTGTAAAAATATTCATTCAGTCTTGTAATCAATAAACATAACCTTCCAGTGTGTTATTACAGACCTTCATTTATCTTCAGGTTTTTCTTGTAAACATTATTGGTTGCATGGCATGAAGGTCATTTAATGGAAAGTACACATATCAGATGTGACAAAGGTAACATGCTACCAGAGTATCTGTGTTTCCAGAAAAATGCTGGAATAAGCTACTACAGAGTAAACATAAATAATAATTTTGAACTGCATTAGCTTTTAAAAATGTCAGTTTTACAAAGATAGTTACTGAAAAGCAAGTATTATTGCTAGGTTTTGTTCTATAAAAACCTGGTATTTGGCATTTCAAATACAAAATGAGAATTTTCTCAGTGCTTTCAGCTTCATAGCAAGAACACAAACTTCCCAAGGGGAGCAGTTTGTTCTCAGATTTATCCATCCAGCCGTCTCATATATATCCAACACCAAGGACAATGTTTTCTAGAGAGAGGAGTTTGGTTTTCTTTTTAACATGGTAGTTCTTTTACCCATGTCAGCATTTGGAAGCTAAGCAATTTCGCTAGAAATCTGGGCACAATATCTCACCTGAGTGCAGCCAGTTTAGTATCAGAGTCTGAAGAACTCTTTGTTCAGGCCAGATGCTTGCAACATCTCTAAAGATTCTTTGATTAATTGAGGTGAAACCACCCTGTATAACAGGGTCAACACACACAAGCTTTCATTATTTTCTTCATTTACATCAATTAGAATTATGGAGGGCCTGGGGCTACTCCTGACTTCTAAAAACATGATCTACTCCTAGGTGATGTTTAAATAGAGCACCAGAAAGAATACATCATATTTCATTAACAAATAAAACTTCTTCCTTTCATCAATGACAGCAAGATTTATATTAGGTGTATTTCTGCAGCAGGTCATTAAAAGACATCACAAGATGGTCAGACTCAAGAATTGGGGCTTGGTGTGTATAACAATAATCAATCTGAAGATTGTGAATTTCATTTTTGCCCAGACTGCAAACAAGAAAGAATGAGCATCAATGCCAGCAGATTTTGTTAATTCCAGTTTACTTTTTATGACACCTTAAGTGCCCTGCAAACCACTGCTTTGCATTATGGTTCAAATGGAGAATGCCTTTACCAGAACAAAAAAAAATTAAGATCAGGTCCTCTACCTTGAATGCTAGATGAAAGGAGTAAATCTTCCACACATGGAGGTGACATAGTATATCACGTCAGAGGTAGAGATATATTCCAGAAGTGAACAAAAAGAAACATGGTATTGATAATACTGTAATTTTCTATGGTCCAGTGTGTAACAGCAGACATCTCTCTTGTAGATGTGGTGTTCATGATGAAATCAATGCCATATTTTCCTTTCTTCTACGTAAGTTATTGCAAGTCACTGCGACCTTGTCCTGCAAAGCCAAATTCTACTCACCATGTGTTTTATCAACATGTGCAAGTCAATTATTTGTGGCAATTATATTGCTGGAAATAGAGTGAATATTTGTGCTTAATTTAATAAAATTATTCTGAATGGTGGAATATCATGATTTGTTAAATAGCATTGGGTCCACACTGTGACAGTGAACTCAACCATAGAGGGCTGTGAACCTAAGTATCCCTTCTTTTGTGTGGAAGGCGTTTTACTTACCCCACGCTATTTTTCGTATTTCCTTTCCATGCCTCCGTAACACCTTCAAGCCTGTAAGGCTAGTGATCATATTCCTCCTGTGGATAAGAACTGGCAATAGGAGGAACGGAGCTCAAGAATGTGTATTTTCTATTACTTTTTCCTGAAACAAGTAGTGAAGACAACGAATGATGTTATTAATCCAGATGCCAGACAAGAGTGGAAGAGTCTTACTCTGGCATCAGAAAGGAGCTCAGGCACAGCCTCCTAGAGTAACCACCAAACCATCAAGCTGGGATTGACTCAAACAGTTTATAGTTGCTTTGTGATCTGAGGTCTTGGAGATCCTCCAGATTTAGAAAAGGGGAAGACTAAGAGTATCTCGCAGAAGTCACAGCATGTTTTATCTTTTTTTCGTTCTTTTGTTTCAACAGTTGTGCAGCACTTCATCTTCCATGGTAAGAGTAGGAAAAGTAGATTTTACAATACCTCTGACGTACAGTCCTGACAGTTTCAAAAATCTGGTGTGCCTGTGTCTGTAATGATCACATTTGAATACGCTCCTTACACATAATTCTAACGTTCATACAGTTCAAAACCCAGCACTGAATTTCAAAACTACCTGCCTGACATAGTGGACAGCAATAGATACTCCTCCTTTCAGTTTGCTAATAGTGTAACTGTAATATGCTAAAACACAGGCTAGGTCACAAATCATGGAAGAAAGCAATGTTCAAGGCCTACTCTCTATTTTTACAAAGTACCAAACATTAGAAATTAGCTGTTAGAGTGACACCTAGACCCCTGGCTGTCTAGACAAGGCTATTGGAGACAAGGCCTGGAGACGGATGGAAAAAGAAAGAAGAAGGAATTTGGATTTAATATGATACAGAGAACACAGTAGAAAATCTGTTTTAAAAAGATGAGTGAGTAGCTTACATTTATAAGTAACATGAAGCATTGGAAATGTAAGGAAAAAAGGGTGATGATCTGTTTGATATGCTTTTATCACTTGTTCAAGACTGTTGGTGATAGGCCCTTACCAGAGGAGCCAAAAGATATTAGAAACCCTCTCCTCTTTCTGCTAGTGCAGCGTGTTTTCTGACTAGCTTCAAAATTTTGCACAATATCTTGTTTGTTCTGTGTACTACTCACTGTTTTCATATTGCATAGTCCAACTGTGTGAGACAACCCGAGAACTTGGGGAGCTTGTGGTCTACTGCTTCACAGATCTTCGGAGAGAGAGGAGCACCTGGTCTCAGATGAAAGTGCTTAATGAGATCCTACTTAAATATTGCCATACAGAAGATTTCTTATGATAAACAGATTTGATGCCAGTACTGTTCACATAACACAGGACTCCACCAAACTGAGTCATGTCTGAATAGTGTTCACCAGCAGAAGGGTGCATTGCTGCTCTGCCTGTATTTTATTTAGCATCTTGCAGATTACTCTGACTAAAAAACTTTGTTCTAGCAGCTATAATTAGAAAGGGCTAAGAAAGGAGAGACTAAAAACTGCCTGAAGGCTCTGTGGCTGGTAAATCCCAGGCGTTTCATTGTTCCTAATTTCCCTTTGAGTCTGAGGTGAAATGAGTGTGGAAAATACGTATTACTGTTGGTGGATAAATGCTGTGTGTGACATCTAGATGGATAGGTTTCTCCGTCCGCTTGTTGCCATATGAAGGTTTTCCTCAGAATGCAGAACATTTTTCCATGTGATGAGTCACTATATGAACAGTAGATAGCTTAAACAAATACAGATAACATAGCAGTTAAGTATTGAGGCAGTAACGATTATCAGAGAGTACATTTTTCTCAGTTCATTTACAAAAGTTCACAAACCTTGTCAGCAATTCCCAGAACCTAGTGTATTTTACCCGACTTTCTGATCCATTCTGACACTTCCTAATAGGTTTAATCAAACAGTATTTAAACTTACAAATAAATCCAAATACATTGTAGCGGGATTGTGCTGGAGAAAGAAGCACTTAAACACCTAATTCCAGGCTGGTAATGAGCATCACAGCAGTTCTTGCAAGTTAGGCATAGATAACAAAGGTACAGAGTTCATCACACTTATTAGATATTATACTTGTGACTCTCTGAAGTCTGGAGGGATGGGAGAGAAAAGTGAAATTTCTTCCATATGGTCCGCTGGGATATGAAATTATGACAGGATCTTTGCTCCATCAGATATTCTGTGTTCAGCTCCTTTTTGTGAAGCTGGAAAGTATTTATTTTCATACAGAACTTTGCCCTGAATTGATATTATAATGATGCTTGTAATTTTGGTCTTTCTCTCTATCTGATCTGATACGTTAGATGTTGACAGTAACTTTGAACATGTTTCTCCTCTAGATTTTGACAGAGTGCTGTTATTTCCTGTATAATAACAGTTTCAATTTCCTGTTCACCATTTTAGTTTTTCACACAGTGATCATAGAAAAAAATCTCCAGGGAAGAATGAATATAGTTTGATCTATAGAGATGGCTGATTAATGAAATTATTAAACCCATTCTTCGCACCTAATTGATAACATTGAAATGATTACACATTCCTCTTCCTTTCATAGAACTCATTTCATGACTGCCAAAATAAGATAACCTGGGTAAGAAGCTTCTAAGTTTGTAAAAAGTTACAAATACTAGCTTAACAGGGAACTGCAATTAAACAACATTACAAAAAAATTAACAAACCTTTGCCCATTATGTGACTTTGTAAACGGTAGAAAGTTGATTTTTATGACTGATACATTTTTCTATAGTTTTAAAAAGTTATTTGTACATTTATCTTTAATTAAAAAGATCCTTCTGACAACAGTTTAGGCTATAGAAACAGAGTCATAGACTCATAGAATCTCAGAATCATGGAATTGTTTTGGTTGGAAAAGACTTCAAGATCCTCAGGTCCAACGATTAACACAGCACTGTCAGGTCACCACTAAATCACGCCCCCCAGCACCACATCTGCACATCTTTAAAATATCTTCTGGGATGTTGATTCAACCACTTCCCTGGGCAGCCTGTTCCAGTGCTTGACAGCTCTACTGTTGAACAAAATTTTCCTAATATCCAGCCTAAACCTCCCCTGATGAACTTGAGGCCATTTCCTCTCGTCCTATCACTTGATGCTTGGAAAATGAGACAGACACCCACCACGCTACAGACTCTTTTCAGGTAGTTGTGAAGAGCGATAATGTCTCCCCTGAGCCGTTTTTCCTGATGTCCAACCTGAACCTCCCCTGGTGCATCTTAAAGCCATTTCCTCTTGTCCTATCACTTGTTACTTGAGGAAACAGACTGACCCCAACCTCACTACAACCACCTTTCAGGGAGTTGTAGAGAGCGATAAGGTCTCCCCTCAACCTCCTCTTCTCCAGGCTAAACAACCCCAGTTCCTGCAGCTGCTCCTCATAAGACTTGTGCTCTGGACCCTTCACCAGTTTCATCACCCTTCTCTGGACACACTCCAGCACCTCAATGTCCTTCTTGTGTGAGGGGCCCAAAACTGGACACACTACTCAAGATGCGGCCTCAGCAGTGCTGAGTACAGGGAAACAATCACTTCCCTCCTCCTGCTGGCCACGCTAGTGCTGATACAAGCCAGGATGCTGTTGGCCTTCTTGGCCACCTGGGCACACTGCTGGCTCATGTTCAATTGGCTGTCAATCAACCCCCCCAGGTCCTTTTCTGCCTGGTATCTTTCCAGTTACTCTTCCCCAAGTCTGTAGTGTTGTATGGGGTTGTTGTGGCCCAAGTGAAGGACACTTGGCCTTGTGGAACCTCATACCATTGGCCTTAGGCCTCCAATCCATCCTGTCCAGATCCCTCTGTAGATCCTCCCTACTCTCAAGAGGATCAACACTCCGATTGAAGATCTGCAAACTTACTGAGGGTGCACTCAATCCCCTTATCCAGATCATCAGCAAAGATGTTAAAGTGAACAGGCCTGAATACTGAGTCCTGTGGAACATCACTTGGTTCTGGACACCAGCTGGATTTAACTCTGTTCACTACCACTCTCTGGGCCTGGCCATCCACCCAGTTTTTTATCCAGCAAACAGTGCACTCATCCAAGCCAACAGTAACCATGAGAATGCTTTGGGAAACAGTGTCAAAGGCTGTATTAAAGTCTAGGTAGACAATGTCCACAGCCCTTCACTTTCTTGCTAAGTGGGTCACCTTGTCATAGAAGGAGATCAGATTAGACGAGCAAGACCTGCCTTTCAGAAACCCATGCTGTCTGGCCCTGATTATCTGGTTTTTCTGTATGTGTTGCATGGTGGCACTCAAGGTGATCTGCCCTATAACCCAACACCGAGGTCAGACTGACAGGCCTGTAGTTCCCTGGATCCTCCTTCTGGCCCTTCTTGTAGATGGGCCTTACATTTGCTAACCTCCAGTCAACTGGGACCTCCCCAGTTAGCCAGGACTGCTGATAAATGATGGAAAGTGGCTTGGTGAGCCCTTCTGCCAGCTCCCTCAGTACCGTTGGATGGATCCCACCCAGGCCCATAGACTCGTGTGCATCTAAGTGATGTAGTAGGTCACTGTTTCCTCATGGTTTACATGGTTCATTCTGCTCCCCATCTCTGTCTTCCAGCTCCA
>NW_010424052.1:0-1027 GCF_000710305.1 Buceros rhinoceros silvestris | reverse complement strand
GCCTATAGGTTCCTGGGTCCTCCTTCCGGCCTTTCTTGTAAATCAGCGTCACATTTGCCAACCTCCAGTCACATGGAACTTCTCCTGTCAGCCAGGACTGTTGGTAAATGATGGAAAGTGGCTTGGTGAGCCCTTCTGCCAGCTCCCTCAGTACCCTTGGGTGGATCCCATCCGACCCCAAAGATTTGTGTGCATCTAAGTGGTGCAATAGTTCACTGACCATTTCCTCTTGGATTATGGGGGCTTCATTCAGCTCCCTGTCCCTCTTGACCATCTCAAGGATCTGGGCATTCAGAGAACAATTGGTCTTACTATTAAAGACTTAAGAAAAGAAGTCATTTAGTACCTCAGGCTTTCCCTCATCCTTGGTCACTATGTTCCACTACCTGCCCCGCCCCTCCCCCCACCCTGCATTCAATGGAGGACAGAGATTTTGCTTAGCCCTCCTTTTGTTGTCTTTGTTGAATTTTATTGTCCTTCATGACAATAAAATAGGCAGAATAGATTGGATTACCATCTATTATGGGTTGGAATAGATCCACTGATGGCACTGAAGGAATTTAGACACTCTTAGCTATGACTAAACTAAGAAATAGTGCTGTAGACTAGGAGGTGGTCTAGCAGACACCAATATGAACTCTATGCATGGGGAACTTCTATGGACTAGGTCTAATGTGGTCCTGTGAACAGAACATCGCCAGCAGCTAAAGCACAATCAGGTTCCCTTTAGAAGTATCGCTTCCTGTTGAGTTTCATAGGAAATTAATACTGTTTGTGATTGTGGACACTCTTCAGTGTGAACCAAAGCACTATAAATGATGCAATCAGAGGATTTACTTTAGAAACAGCTCCTGATCCAAACTGCAATGACAACTACAATCTCCTATAGTTCTAGAGAATGTCTTCCACATGATTCCAAAAAATAATTCTGTATAATATTGAAGGATAGGATGTCTGTAATAATAGCCTTGAGTTCCATTTTTTTTTTTCTTTAAATTTCCTGCTAGTTTAAATCTGTAGCTCGGAG
>NW_010424051.1:7602-8017 GCF_000710305.1 Buceros rhinoceros silvestris | reverse complement strand
GAATATAAATTAAGAATATAAAAATTAAGAATATATATTAAAAAAGTATTTCTTTGGGTAAGTAGTACTATGCTATTAAAAAAGTAAATTGTATTTTCAGCTCCTTTTCTGCAGCTTGTGTCTGTGTTAACAGGCTGCTGATTGCTGTCAAAGTGACAGTAGTGAGGAGACCAGCAGAGATTAGAGTTTTAGGAAAAGGAGGTAATTAATAGATATTTTTTTAAATCATCTTCTCATGCAATCAATAGTGTTAATGGTCATTGATTTTTGTATAGCCAGCAAAAGGCGTGTTGCTGCTACTTGCAGTTATCTCCTAAATTAATTTAAAATGTGGCAGAAACCAGAGTCATGCCCCCAGCAGTCATTGTTACCTTCCACAGAGGCTGGGGGATCTTGGGCCTTCCGAGAGCCAGGG
>NW_010424051.1:0-7529 GCF_000710305.1 Buceros rhinoceros silvestris | reverse complement strand
AGGCTGGTGAATCTGGGTCATTCCGAGAGCCAGACTGTGCCCAAACACCAATGGGAAGCATTGGTTTTACATGGAAAAAAAGCGAAACTTAGAACAAAACCAGTCTATAAAACCCTAAAACAAGAGTATCTCAGCCCATGTTCTACTACACTACATTGCTCCCTACCCTGGTAGAAAAGTAGGTTTGCAAGGAATCACTGCTGAAGTTGGTGACTCCTCTTGCTTGCACGCTGTTAAAGTGCTCAGACTATTAAATGGTTTAGGCGCTGGGTTCCTGGCACAGGGGTTAAATGGATCCTTAATTCTTGTGGATATAGCACTGCCAACACCCGTGGTGGCTCTGGTAAAGAGAGGAATTCAAGGAGGTGTAAGGACTATTTTCAAATAGTTTGGGGTCTGAAAGAGGCTGAAAGTGACTCCTACTGCTCAGTATCTTAGCAAGCCTGGTGTGATAGCTCTGAAGTGCTGTTGCAGATGAGGAGTCTGGCTTTTTTGCAGGCTTTCTCTATGATCTCAAGTGTCTTGTCCAAGTCAGACCTGCAGATACTGATCTGGGATCTCCCTCCGGGGTGAATTCACAGAGCTGAGGGAGGTGCAATGCAGAGGAGTAAAATGTGCTTGCTGTCCCACTTACATCCCAAATATTAGATTTCTTGAATGTTTCACTATATCTCAGAGACTGTATGTATCCTGTAATGTCTCTGTGCCTAGGTGGCTGTTGCCCTTTTAGATATGGATAAACCACCATTTCCTTCCTGGCAGGAAAGTAAGGGCAGAATTTGCACTACCACCTTTTCGTGTACTAGCTGAGTGAGTAAACACTTCCCAGAAGTGAGGATTTTTGCTTATTAACACCTGGTCCTGGCAAAACCTCATTTTATAACGAATAAACTATTCCCTGGAGGTAGAAAGAAGGGAAAAGAAAAAAGAACAAAAATCACATTGGCTTAGCTCTATTATCTGAACCAAATTACTTTTTTTTTTTTATTAACCTGCCCAGTTTCCTCATCAGAGTTTCACATATTCTTAGGCAGCATTGCTTTTGTCCTAGACCTTATCTCACACTTATTTGCAGGTATCACATGAATGCATTAAGGGAATCATCTCACTTTGTATTCACATGGTGGAAAAAAAAATTAACAGAATTGTAATTTCCTCTGCAGTCTTTTATAATGAGAAATACTTCAGGAATAGGCAATTTTAAAGACTGATTCTCTCTCTAGCAAAAAGTCTGTGATCACTGATGACAGAGCCCTTCTCTTCTTCACTGCTAATGAACAGGCAGCAGTACGAGCTTCTCTAGTCACACGCTGTAGAGGCCATTGATTCATGCCAAATATTCTGGTATATACCTGTCGGGAGAGGAGCAACGTCCAGGAACAGCCACTGTCTCCTTTACTGAAGGTTTGAATTATTCCAAACCTGCTTTCTCACATTAGGTTAAGTCCCCTCTTCACCAGGAGGAGCTCCTTCTTCTGGAGGAGGTGGCATTGCAATCTGCCAGCCAAAAGCTGGGTCTAGTTCCAATCTTTATTCCCTCTGCAGGTGGCACGTGCTGACGGTAAACCATTCACTGGAGAGATCCTCCTGTTGGAGAGGAACGAGACTGATCAGCCCATACACACTGAGCAACAGGGACATGGTACCTTTGCTTTGTTATTAAGTTGTGTTACTTTATGCTGCTTCATAAGAGGATAAAGAAGGAAAAACTTAAGGCAAATTATCACAGTATTTTTTTCTCAGTTCAGCTACAGCTGAACCACACTAGGTAGGAGACCAGTTGTGAATCAATCATCCCCTGAAAAGAGATGTCAAAAAAAGGCTTCCAAACCCCGTCCCACCCTTCCACATACATCTCTGACTTACTGCCATGGTGGTGATATATGTGAATAAGGATTATTTTAGTTAGAAGAAGATTATAAAAATCTCTTTTTTGACTAAAACCAGGTGCTGGATCTTTTCTCTTATAATCAGTCTTTCTGAGCTACCAAGAACTCATTGCATTAAGTTTTCAGACCCTCCATCAACAATTTCAATTTTGCAGTACAGTGGAATATGTTGTGTCACTGTTACAAATTATTTGCACTGTACTCCAAACTTCTGTGAAGTTTGCATCCCTCCAAGCAGAGTTCAGTTGCCAGTGTGTCTGCTTTCTCTAGCCCAATTAATTTAGAGGTAATCAGTTTAATCCTTGATTTGCGCAGATGATTCCAGCTCTCGTACATCTTTCTCTGAAAGCCCCCCGTTAGTGACTGAAGCTGCGTGTCGGACTATGTTGCACAGTCAAGGGTACCGTACTTCCATAATGTTCATGACAGCATCCTAGACAGCAAATAAGGGTTGTCTTCATTCATGCAAGCTTAAGATGGGGTTAAATTTCACGGGTCCTATAGGATCGACACAGGACTTGTACAAAACCAAACCTACAGGTTTCATTTTGCTTAAATAATATTGTTTACAGAATGGTTTTTCAGACATGCAGCTACATATTCATGTGGCTGAGTCATTGGAGAGAGAGGGGAGAAAAGCCAAGACAGTTTTTTCCTTGAGTCAATTTAAAATCTGTGAGCCATTTCATCAAGGAAAGTTAGTGAGTTTCTGAAATCTGCAGTGGTGCTTTTGAAGGTATGAACCTACTGCCAGTAGTTAAATGAAGAGTGTTCTCAACTGAACTTTTCAAAAGGAATTTTAAAGAAGGAGCTGGTCCAGATCCAGAAGCAGAGCAGTAAAAAGGAAAAGAGCCATAGAGTAAAAAAGCAGTAGCGGGTAGTATTGTGGGTAACACTGAAAATAGTGTCATTTACACTGCCGAAACATTTAAAGGCTGCAGTCAAAGGAGAGACCCCTGTAGACAGGCCCTGTGAATACATGAACAGATGAGTGGCTGAAAAGTGCTGAGAGGTTGAGAGAAGAAAGCAGAGTAGGAGGGATGGTTGTGATTAGCTGAACTATCGGTTCGTAGTCCATCCAACCTTGACCTTCCTAGAATTGTTATGTAAGTGTAAATTGTTGAACGAAATACCAGCGCTTCCAAAGCAGTGCTAGTAACTTAGTAGCTGATTGGACACCTGGATGGTTACTGAACCCCTGTCCTGTGCTTGGATCCCATCTTGTCCATTCATAGAGTCACATAAACTGGAAGGGACCTTAAGAGGTTGTGTAGTCCTCAAAGCATGGCAGACTTCAAGTGGGTTACCTTGCCAGGTTCAGTTTTGAATATGTCCAAGGACAAAGTCTCCACAGCCTCTGTGGGCATCTGTTCCAACATCTGAGTATCTTCACTGGAATTTTTTTCCCTATCTGCAATTTCTCATGCTCCAACTTCTTGCCTCTTGTTTTATTACTATGCACATCCTAAAAAGTCTGGATCTGTCTTCTTTATATCTCCTGTTAGATAGTTAAGACACCAGTATCTTCCCCACATGGTTAGCTTTCTATTTTTAAGGATGAGTACGCCCAGATCTCACCATCTCCTTGAATGCTGTGTGCTCAAGTCCCCTAACAATTTTGGTGGCCTCAGCTGGACACAGTCCAGTGTGTCAAAGTCTTTTTAGCATAACGGAACCAAAGACTGGAAGGCACTCCAGACCTAATGTAACGATCGCTATTCATCCTCAGGATGGTGGATCCACCCATAAGGATGCTATTGAGATATCGGTCCATGCTTACACAAAATAGACTGGAAGAGCACTAAGGACACTGTAACAGAAGATTGTAAGGACATGCGTTAATAAAGAAAATGCAGGGACAGCTGATAGAAACAGGATTGGAGCCAGACTGTGATCCTGTTAGGGGAAAGGGAGTGAGATCTCATGTAGGACACGAACCCAGATTCCTACTAGTATTTAGGAGTCTCAAGGCAGGTAGTTGCACTCTTAGCGACTAACTGTTATAGGCACAACAGTAATAGTCCATAACTGGCTATTTGAAAACCTGACTACCTCTGGTCTGCCCTTGCTGCCTGTCGGGTCATCAGATTTTGTCTGCTGTAATGATGTTCCTAATTTGAAGATTTTCCTTTGTCATACTCTTTGTTAGAAGTTGTCAGATCTGACTGAAGGCTCTCCAGAGAAGACCCTGGGAGCAGCTGGGTCAGTGGGTCCATTTGCTCTGCTTAGGTTATTGGGGGTCCCCCGTTCCTTTGTGTTTACAGTGGCTGGCTTTTAATCACACAGCTGGACACTGTGTCCTCTTTCTTTGTCACTGTTCTAATGGATGAACTCATCAAAAATCATTTGCAAACCTTGCTCCTTGGAGATGAATCCTTACCAAGTTTTTCCCCTATGCAAGTGAAAATTTATTTTTTCTTTTTTTTAGAGCTCTGAACAAAAACTCAACAACAGAGAGGCAATCATTTAAACAAAAGGAAAAAAATCTTTATTTCCACAACCTTCTCGTTGGAGTTACAGCATGGGGTAAATGCTTAAACTAAGTGACATATTTTTCATGCCAGTTAATCTCTTTTGCTCATTGTTCAAAGACCTACATGTTAAGAAGTTGAACAGTTACTGAAAAAAGTATTTAATTACTTCAGCCTCATTTATTAGGCAAGAGATTTCATACCTCTGTTTCGCAGAATATTCAAGATTTAAACAAGAGTAAACATTTTCTTAAAGACTCAACTGTCTTTTCAACTAGGTTTTCCTAAGAGCTTTCTCTCTCGTAAGCCTATGTTCACTACACTTGTTTTACTTCAGCCTCATTTATTAGGCAAGAGATTTCATACCTCTGTTTCGCAGAATATTCAAGATTTAAACAAGAGTAAACATTTTCTTAAAGACTCAACTGTCTTTTCAACTAGGTTTTCCCTAAGAGCTTTCTCTCTCGTAGGCCTGTGTTCACTACACTTGTTTTGAATTCTTTCTCCTTGTCTTTTTCTTCTGGGTTTTTTTTTTCCTTCTTTAATTTCTATGGTCTTGTTCTTTTCCGGCTGTGGTGAGTTGTCCTTGGTTGGCTGCCAGGTGCCCACCAAAGCCTCTCTCTTCCTCCTCAACTGGGTAGGGGAGAAAATATGACGAAGAGCTTGTGGGTCAAGATAAAGAACAGGGAGATCACTCAGAAATTGCTATCACAGCAAAACCAGTCTCAACTTAGGGAAATTAATTTAATTTACTGCAGTTAACAACAAAATAGGATAATGAGAAATAAGAACAAATCTTAAAGCATCTTCCCCCCCACCCCTCCCTTCTTCCCAGGCTCACTTTTGCTCCCAGTTTTCTCTACCTCTTCCCGCCCCGAGTGGTGCAGGGGGGTGGGGAATGGAGGTTGCAGTGGGTTGATCACACATTATCTCTGCTGCTCATTCTTCCTCAGGGGGAGGACTCTTTCTACTCTTCCCCTGCTCCAGTGAGGGGTCATTCCCACAGGAGACAGTACTACTCAAAATTCTTCAAGGTGAGTCCTTCCACAGGCTGAAGTTCTTCTTCAGTGTGTGTCCTTTCCACAGTGTGCAGTCCTTCAGGGATCCACCACAGGGTCCTAAGTCCTGCCAGCAAACCTGCTCCAACGTGGGCTCCTCTTTCTCCACAGGTCCTGCCAGGAACTGCTCCACTGTGGGCTCTCCGCAGTGTCTCAGCTTCCTTTGAATATCTATCTGCTCTGGATATTGCTCTGGAATGGGGTCCGCCACAGGCTGTAGGTGGATATGTGCTCCACCGTTAACCTCCATGGGTTGCAGGGGAATCTCTGCTTTGGTACCCGAAACACCTCCTCCTCCTTCTTCACTGACCTTGGTGTCTGCAGAGTTGTTTTTTTTACAAATTCTCATTCCTCTCTTCCAGCTGCTGTTGTGCAATATTTGTTGATTTTTCAATATGTTATCACCACTGTTGCTCAGCTTGGCCAGCGGTGGATTTGTCTTGGAGCCAGCTGGCGTTGGCTCTGTCAGACATGGAGGAAGCTTCTGGCATCATGTAGAATCATAGAACCACAGAATGATTTGGGTTGAAAAGGATCTTTAAAGATCACCTAGTCCAACCCCTCTGCAATGAGCCTAGACATTATCAGACAGACCATCAAAGTCAGGGAAAACACATATTTGACCAAAATGTCATAATGCAGTTGATTTTATCTACGGGGAAAATAGTAGATTAGATGGTATCTAATGGTTTGGGTTGGAAGGGACCTTTAAAGGTCACCTAGTCCAACCCTCCTGCAGTGATCCGGGACATCTT
Organism: Buceros rhinoceros silvestris; assembly: GCF_000710305.1. Lineage (NCBI taxonomy): Eukaryota > Metazoa > Chordata > Aves > Bucerotiformes > Bucerotidae > Buceros > Buceros rhinoceros. Next base: position 1,356 of record NW_010424051.1, on the reverse strand, counting down.
CAACTAGATCAGGTTGCTCAGAGCCCCTTCCAACCTGATCCTGAATGTTTCCAGGAATGAGGCTTCTACCTTACCTCTGGGCAACCTGTGTCAGTGTTTCTCCACCCTCATTGTAAAAAAATTTCTTCCTTATATCTAGGCTACATCTCGTCTCCTTTAGTCTAAAATCATTACCCCCTTGTCCCATGACAACAAGCTCTGCTGAAAAGACTGTCCTCAGCTTTCTTACAGGTCCCCTTTAAGCACTGGCCAGCAATAAGGTCTCCCTGAAGCCTTATCCTGCTTGCAAGACTCTTCCGTGTAAACCCAATACACCTACACAGATACAGATACGTGCATGTCTGCTGGATTAGTTTCTGGGGAAGTTCCTTAGACTGTATCTTTGTTCTTACCTCTGATTTTGTTGTAGGACTCTGTTTTGGGTATTGTTTCTTCATTTTCAGTTGTTATATTCTCTCACTTCTACACCTTGTCTGAGTAAATGAAAATTGCTCTTCTCTGGTCTCTGTCAAATTTGATATAACCTATGTAATTATTTTCTATTTGCATTGCTATTGATTGTAATAATGCAAAGCTTGAGCCTTATACAATGGAATGTACTAGAAAAATATTTAATACAGTTTTTGCATCCTGACAGAGGCAAGGAACAAAGAAGTCCTGTAATCAGAAGAGATGGGTCACTTAAATTGTGGGAATCAGAGTTATGAAAGATGAAGCATTAGAGGGCAGAGATTAATGGATGAATTTTCAGAAAATTGTAAGTTCTCTCTTTGGGACCTGAATGAAGTGGGAGGGCTTTTTAAAACTGTTGAGAACTGACTGCCTTTAAAATAAAGCTTTAAGCAACATACTGACAGCAAGCCAGAAATCAATAGTAAACTAAGCAGCCGAGTTCAGATGTTCTGACTCCTAGATAAATACCTTCATATAAATTATCTGGGCAGAATTGAAGTCTTCAGCAAAGCCCTTATCACCCTCAGTGAGAAAGTTTTCATTCCCAGTTTTTCCACGTTTCTCATATAATACATCACAAATATCCTAGGTACAGTGTACATAAGAGAAGGAAAAGAATCATTCTTGGAAGGCAGCCTGTGCCTTAAGTGCAAAAACTCTCGCACTGCAAGCGCTGTGATGATGGACACCTCATATTAACAGAGTATTAATTAGAAGTTGCTCTCTGCTTCCCTGCCTGTGTTTCTCCCTCCTGTGCATCCATTGGGAAGTCGCAGTGAGCGTATAGGTAGCATCTTCCACAAAAGCAATATACCAAACAGTGTTTATTCTTCTAGCTTTGGCTTACCTCCATTGTGGAATGTGGTTTGTCCTGGGTAGTGCACCGTAGCTTTGTTGTCTGTC
>NW_010424050.1:655-2410 GCF_000710305.1 Buceros rhinoceros silvestris | reverse complement strand
CAAACCAGGAAGTTTAGCTCGAACCGGGACAGTCGCATTTTGTATATTAAAACCTGACTGGAGCTGAGATGTTAACAGAGATGACCTGAAACATTTCTTGTTTTGCAGGCAGACAGGGGAAAAATCTGTTGCATAGCTTGCAGAGATCTGGAAATACTGGGTAAATACATCCTCGAAGAGAAACGGTGGCTTCTGTCACCTGAATATAGATGCCTAGTGTTGTTCTAGATAGCGTATCTTGTTCGGCCTCTATGTGGTTGTCCAGAAATACGTGAGTCACCTCTATGTACTTGTATGTGTCAAGTCTTGTGGATATCACTAGTTATTAGATACCTGCTTTGAAACTTCCAGGAAGTGCTCCCTGGGCACAAAAAACTTGCTAGATTATTGGACCTTTGCATTTCAGAGGCTGCTCACGGATATGATGCAAGCAGGATATGTTAAGGATGTTCTTCAGGTCAAGTGCTTAAGAGGGTGTTACACAGAGGTGACAAGCCCAGTGTTCTCTGTCATAATACACATGAGCAGAATGAGGTTGTGTAAACAGTGCAGTGTGGTAAAATCTTGCTCTGATTTTTCCTGCTGCTACCTGGTAATATTTGACAGTGGGAGGGTGGAGGAGTGTCTTGTATACTCTGAAATAAGCGCAACAAAGTTAAAACCTAAGCTTCATTTCACACTAGAATAATATACTTTCCTCTTAAAAATGAAACACAAGACTCTTCCGCATGTACCAGTATTTTTGCTGAGAACATTCTTTAAAAATAGGAACTATGTAAAGCTAAATAGTAGTTGGTTACTATAGTATACTATATATTATAACATAGGATATTATTCACACTAGAATAAAGTACTTTACTTGAAAACGAAACACAAGACTCTTCTACATGTACTTTATATCATCTGTTGTATTGGGTTTGTATCATGCTTGGGAAAAGCATATTGTTCAAAGAGGGACTGAAATTAAAGGAGAAAAGAAATCCCAGCAGGACAGTATTACACCAGGAAAGAAAATCTACAGAGAGATAAACACATCCTAATTGCAATATAAGCACCTCTTTATTCTTTCATAAAATCTTGCAAGAATTAAATGTTGTAAAAAGTGTCTCAGGTAGCCATATAAGCCAGGACATCATAGGTCTGGATTGGAGGGAAGAGGAAGATTGCACACACGTGAGGTTCCAAAAGCGTGCACTGAGCAGGGCCTTGTCGACACCACTCATCTCTGGTATGATGAACCGTGCAAACACAACTAAACCTGATGGGGCTTTGTGGGATTTCTTGAAGAAAACGGACATGTAATGGCCAATCCAGAGATTCCAGAGACTTATTTTGGGTTAGCAAAACTATGATTCTAAAGTCTGCTTATTAAAGTTAGCAGAACTCTGTTTCTCAGGCCTGTTTGAAGTTAGCAAAACTACAGTTTGCAAAGGTCTCTGTTTAAAACTGCTGAAAGGCAAGAATCTGAGCCAAGGTCATGTAGAAAGCTAGTATTGTACCTTATAGAACGCTAGTATTGCCAGAAGAGTTGAGAAGTATCAAAACTCGGGAAGCGATAGATACATTGCTGCCTTCTGCAGGCGCTGTGGGAAGTCCCTAGTGATGTAATTAAGGGATGGACTTGGTGACGACTTTATACATAATTAATAACAAATAACAAATCCTAACGCTTAGATATGATGTAATGGTGTTTACTAATAAATTAAATAACAAATCATAATGTTTAGATATGATGTAATGGTGTTTAATAATAAA
>NW_010424050.1:0-288 GCF_000710305.1 Buceros rhinoceros silvestris | reverse complement strand
GACCTGATTGCAGCCTGTCTCTACTTAAAGAGGACCTACAAGAAAGTTGGAGAGAGACTTTTTACTTGGTCCTGCAGTGACAGGACGAAGGGTGATGGTTTTAAATTAAAGATGGTAGATATATATTGGGTATAAAGAAGAAATTGTTTATGATGAGGGGTGTGGTGAGATGCTGGAACAGGTTGCCCAGAGAATCTGTGGATGCCCTGTCATTGGTAGTATTTCAGGTCAGGTTGCACAAGGCTCTGAGCAACCTCATCTAGTGTAAGATGTCTCTGCCCATGGCAG
>NW_010424049.1:64067-77309 GCF_000710305.1 Buceros rhinoceros silvestris | reverse complement strand
GCCTGTGCCGTTGCGGGGCGGGGGGGGCAGAGGGATTCTCTTGTGTGCAGAAGCAGCCTCGGGGGGCTTAGCTGCGAGTGGGGGTGCCCCCCATCGCCCGGGGTTTGGGTTTGGTTTTTTGTGGGGAAGGGGCAGGATGAGCTTGCAGAGTTTTGCTGGAATTTCTCCTTCCTTTCTGAGGAGCTGCCGCTGCTGAAGCAGATTTTTCCTTCCCCTTTTTTTTTTTTTGTCTAATGCAGAATCCCAGTAGGTAGGCAGCCTCCCTCTTTTCTTTCCTTCCTTCCTTCTACCGCTTCGGTGTGTAGGAAGGGAGAGACATCAATGGAAAGGCTGAAATCCGCATAGATGGACTTCCAAATGCATTTTTTCTTGAAAGAGGAAGACAAATCCCAGTTGCCAGTTGCATGGTAATAATGGGGCTCCTTTACTCCAGCTAAATCCTTGGAACGTTTCAGAGAGTTGCTACAGTGAAGGACTTCTCGTGTTTTTTGCATCGGAGGAGCTACATTGATGTTAACCATCTTTTTGTAAAATGGAGAACGAAATATTCACGCCGCTTCTGGAGCAGTTCATGTCTAGCCCTCTTGTCACCTGGGTAAGCATTCATTTTTCCTCATACATTATTCTTTTATTTGCTCATTGTTTGAAGGTAAATGCCTTGCGGCGGAGAATGGAGTTAGTGTCACGATGGTGATGGTTATGTTTTAGGTTAAGACATTTGGACCGTTAGCTGGAGGAAATGGGACCAACCTGGAAGAATATGTGGCGCTAGTGGATGGTGTGTTTCTGAACGAAGTCATGCTGCAAATGTAAGTGTGTGCAAGTTTGCCCTGGGCTTACTGGTTTTTGGTTGATTCTCTTGTAAGTTTTGGTTTTCTGTGAAAACACTTCTCCCCCCTCCCCCCCATTGCGTTTGGTAAATTTCTGTCTTTTGTACTTGAAAGATAAATATGAGTGAGTCAGGTGGTCCGTTAAGAGGAGACTTTGGAGCGTAGCCGACACTCCTTACCGTTCAGTACCCGAGTGCTGTGTTTGCAGGATGTGTAGTGTGATACAGGCTGAATCACGGTGTATAGAACTTCCTGGAAAGTGGGATGACTGTAAATAGTTTCCCAGATTTCCACTGAGAAGTGTAAAGGTTCATTCTGCTGTAAGTCATGCTCATAAACAAAATTCTAGATGAATAAATTCGCGTGGCTAATGAGATTCTAATAGATTTCTTAGTTCAGGTGACATACAACTTAAGGGTCCTATGCGAGTCACTTAATGTTGTTTACTGAGCAAATGCACCATCTTCTACCTCCTTCCACTTTATTTTTCACAGTTCCAAATTAGAGCACGTTGCAGTTATGCAGTAAAGCTGATAGTTTAGTTGAGAGTACAGAATGTTTTCTGGCTATAAACCACAGAAGAAATATTTTTACATGGTTTTATAAATTGTTCATGGAAAACTCTTGATTGTTGGAAAAACTTCTATGGTGACTTCTTGTTAATCCGTTTTGACTGCTGCTGTAATGCCACAGAGTTAATGCATCCGTCCAGTGTGTAGTGATATAATCATAAAAATGTCGCCAGCAGAAAATAATTCTTCATAATTTTTTCTTTTTTTGATATTTTAAGTCTTTACAGAGAAATTCATCTTTTGTTTGTGTAGGTATGAGAAAATGTAGACTTGTGGATGGCTGGGTAGACACATCAGTGCGTGAGCAGCTGTTCTCAGTAGCACTGCTCAGTGATGGGCATCCCTTTACTCTGGTTACAGTTTTTACTCATATTTAGTACTTTAAAAGTGTTTGCTGTAGTTATTCAGCTTGTATAACTGATCTGTGTAAAAAGAGCTACACTTTACCACATTTGAGTTTGAATTTCCGTCCTTTTGAAAACAGTTTTCTTCATCACCTACTTCTGCGCCACTGAAATTCCAAGAATTCACTTCCGGGATATTGAGAAACATGGAAAACTTGGTGGAATTGAACATTTTGACAGAAATCTTGAGTGCATTTCTGGCATAATTTAATAAGAATTTTAAATTACACATTCACTGAAACATACTATTTTTATTTTACAATTGATTTTTTTTTTTTCCCCTTGGACTACATATAATTTGAGTAGCTGGTCAATTATGACCATACATTTAACACGTAGAGCTTCTATTTGGTCAAGATGTTGGGCAGCTGGAGGGCAAATTTGCTACTGAAACAGGGTGCAGAATATACTCTTGAAATTAAACTTTATCAGTAGTTTTTGTGCATGCTAACAGTGTAAACGGATACGTATGTGAGATACCTGTATGTGAAATGGGAAGCTGCCAAGAGGGATGCTTAAGGCACTCTGTTGGATTTGGCTTTGACTTTGTGCATCTTTAACGCCATACCATGATTACTGTGGCTTACTTAGGAGGAGTTGTGTGTGTGTGTATAAAAAAAAAAAAAACCCACATGGGAGATGTACATTTAAAATAAAATCGTTTGGTAGTCAGGGCAATTGGAAACCACCTTAAACTAGAGGTGTGTGTAAAAGCACTGGCGTACAAATAGAATTAATTTTACAGGTACTACACTGGAAGGTTGTTTTTATTAAAATACATTTCTGGAGGACTGAAATAGATTATGATTGATTACTACTTAAAATACAGTTCTGGAAACTAATTCTTACTTTGGGTGAGGTGAGTTTGTTTTGGGTTTTTTGCCAGGATTGAAAGAGGGGGGGAAAAAATGTTTCATGTTTTCCAGACAGGTTCTGTCTGATGAAGTCACTGTGGAAACCTCTAGTCCTATTCACTTTGGATATCCACCTATTAAACATGTGTCTTTGTTCATAAAACATTTAGAAGATGCAGGTCCAACTAATCATCAATGTAACTTATTTTCACTATTTTCCGTTTTATTAGTATTTCTCTTTTTCCTTTGCAGTCTTAACTACCACGTGCTGAGGAAATGTAGAAATATTTGTATCATGTGACTTCAAAATATTTTTCTTCAGAATGCTTCTTGTTTGTGTTTTTAAAGCTCTCAGTAACTAACTTCACATGAGAACTAGAGGTCTGTGGTCAGGAGCTGTGGCACCCTTAGGAGCTCTAGAGAACTGTTCACAGGAAGATCTGTAAAGCACTAGGAGTTGTTCGCGTTGTTTTAATGTGAGTTGTGTTATATGGTGCTTACTGTTTACACTAATTTTGAGATATTTAAGGCTGTTAATGTTTTGGTGAGAGGATACAGCTAGTGCGTACCTGTCAGCTAAGGACTGGGTGATGTGGTGGTGTTCCTATGGTCAGAAATCCATTGCAGCATGAGATGCTCTAAAGGGCATTAAAAACAGGCTGTAAGAGGTGCTGTGGTCCTGCAATAGATACACTTTAATACTTTTTTTTTGTCAGCATTGAAAAAACAAGTTCCGTGACCATGGAAGTAAGAGTTAATATTGGATTAGGCATGGTTTGTAAACAGTTAGACAATCCAGAAAAGTGACTTTGTAACTTAGAGAAGGTTTTTTTGTTCAGTTAAGCAAGAGTTAATCCTACCCTCTGTCAGCTGGGAGAGAGAGTTTGTTAGCGTGGCATTTATTTCTCCTTGTGCTTGTCTAGACCAGATTTATTTTCAATAATTGTAATGATGCAGACAGAGGAAATCAATGTCAGCATTGGAATAGTGTCAGGGTAATGGTGCCGAAGTGGTCAGGTTTTATCAGCATTGAGTTTATTAGTACCTCACACATGAGAGAGAATAATTTAGGACATTCCTTCTATCTCTTTTGCTTTTGACTTTCTGGATGTTGTAGTACATGTGACAATTATACCAATTCTGTTCTGTGTCCAGTTACATCTGGAGAGCTCTTCCTTTGCTGGAGATGCCTCAGGCCAAGCTTTTGTTACTATTTTAATTTAATTTTATTTTTAATTAAGGGGAGTTCCAGTGTTACCATATTAGCTTCTAACTTGAGAGAATGTCTCTCATTTCCTGTTTAAATTTAAGTCCAGTTCTTAAAAGTATTCAGTTACCTACCTTCTGCTGGGATCAGTCAGTATCTGATACCTCGGGATAGAAACCCATCTGTTTCTCTAATCTGAGCCTTTATCTTTGTGTTCCTTGATACAAAAAGGGGTCATGCTTCTTGGAAATAAATCAAAAAGCTGGAGGTGGTTGCAGTGGTGTTCTGCCATGGCAGGAAGGTGGAGGAACGTACCAAGAATACTTCGTACCTTTACTATACCTCTATATCATAATACTTCTGACATTATGAAGTGTTCATGTGCTTGAATAAAATATGCTGTGTGTACTACTAAAATAAATGGAGTGGTATAATTCCACGGATTAGTCACCTGTTGCACATCTAGGTGCAGTTATAGTAGAATAATACTTAATTGTGCTAGAAGTATTTTTTCCAGAATGTGACTAACACCACCTCATTTTTTTTCAGTCTTAGTATTGTACTGTTCATGTACTGTTCTGATCCCAAAAGATCAAGGTATCCTTACAGAAACAGTCATTTCCTGCGTGGTGGTTATTTTCATTTCTGATAGGTCTTGTTCTCTGATATTTGTTATTGGAATTACAGTAGGGTTGTGTAAGAAATGCTGAATGTCTTGTAGTACAAGGTACAGTTCCCAAACTGACAAAAGTCTCAGTTCCTTTGAATAGAAATAGGCTCTTGCAAGTAATTACAAGGTTGGGCCTTCCATTGCATTTATACCATTATACCATTTATGCCACTATACCATTTGTACCACCGTTAATATTCGGTCAAGTAACAAAGGCTTGGAACTCTCTTATGCTGGTTTTATTTTACTGTGCTTCGTATTTGTGGAAGTGGATCTGTTTTCAAGAAACTGCTGGACAGATACCATGTGCAGAATCGGTGATGTGGAGAACCAACCTCTGAAACGGGAGTTAATCCGGTCTGCTCTCCGCTTCCATCACAGCAATCCGTTCCTAACTTCTGTCTTAATGAATATATTACTCGATACTGTCCATAGCAGCTGTTGCATCCAGACATGTGGGAAATACTTCAAAAGATAAAGTATTTAATTATTCTTCTGGTTTTCTCCCTTTTGCTATGCCCTGATGTGTTTTTCATGTGCAGACCCCTCACTCCCAGAGAATTTTCCAGGTGGACTGGCTGTTTCCTTCCATCTCTGGTGGTGTGTGCCTAGAATGTGCAGCCTGCTGCGCTGACTCGCTTTTGGAGCCCTTTCTCTTCACTTGTACACTTTTTTCCAAACAGTTGAGCTTGCCAGCCCATGCTTCTGGCTTGCCTATATCTTCCCCTGAAAACTGGACTCCATCCCTAGAGCTCGAGCCAGCTGCCTGGCTCTGTGAGAGAGCGCGGGAACGTGCACTCCAATCCAGTTGACTCTTTCTTGTCAAGACCAGACAGTGAGAGGCAGCTTCAGCCAGCTTCTGCCTGGGTGGGGAAATGGAAAAAAGTTTTGGAGAAAATGAAATAGGTGAGTTTGGCAGTAAAAATATAGCATGTATTTTACTAAAAAGTCAAGTATTGTTAAGTCTGCACCTTTCTCACTTTCTTGAGGAGAATCTGGTGTGGCGAAGTTGTTGCTTTTCAGGGTGGTTCTGCAGCAGCAGAGCCTAGATTGTTAGAAATTCAGCTTTCCTTAAGAACACTGAGGCTTTTTTGTGAAGAAGCAGGTTCTTTCATAAATAGTCCAGCAAAATGTGTACCAAGGTCAAGATTGTTGCAATTAAAACCTTTTGATTACAAAAAAGGGAAAGGTAGTTCTTACAGTGTAACGATGATTAATCTTAGGCGTGAACATCTGCCTGCAGTGAGCTTTGAATTGGGAAAATGCAGTGGACGTAGACTGACACCTGTAATTCTGGGGTGCCTGGGGTTTTGATAGCTAAAGGAAAAAAAGTGGGTCGAATGTGGAATACTTAAAATGTTTGACCTGTCCTTACATCTCTTTTAGTAGGTTCTTTATGGCTTTCATACCCTTTTCCACAGTTGATGTCCCCTCTCCTTCATCCTGTCTGCTCTGATTTATTTCCGTGCAGTAAACTGTTAGGTGGTTCACTGTTGTTTCTTGCAGTATTGTGAAGATGAGGCAGTAAATAATCCAATCTTTCTCTGCATGTATACATCCACTTCTTGGTTCTCTTCTTCATGTACTATCTTGAGTATCTGTGAGTCTGCTTATTTCTTTTCCTAGTCTCCTACTTACCTCACCCTTAGCCTAGGCTAGTAGCTGGGGCCAGGGAAAAAAAGCTGAGTTAGAAAACATTCCTTAATACATACAGAGGTGCTCTGTTGAGTCTATCTACCTGCTCCACAAATAGCAATATTAGGTGAAAGATCCAAGATCAAAATAACTTGTTTCAGCTTTGAAAATATTCTGGCAAGGAAACAACTGTGGCTTTACAGTTTTATTTTCAGGGTATTTTGCATTTCGCTCACCTTCTACGTGCTGTTTCACAGAATCATGTGGTTGGAAGAAACCTTCAAGATCATCGAGTCCAAATCAAAGCACCCTATGAAAATAACGAAATAAACTTACTAATAGCTTTCCACACATATATTTTATGTGTTTCATTGTCAGGAACGGTGAGTAAGTGTACTAAGGAACTGTCCCCTGCTCTGACGTAGCTGAGTTAAGGCTGTTTTGTATGCAGAGACGAGTGTATACTACATTGAAGACTCCAGGGCAGAGGTGCCTTGAGTGAGGTGACGGAGGAGATGCAGAGCTCAGTGCGGCACAACTGAATAAAGCCGCCTTTACACAAGGCAGAGTTGGCTTTAGCTGAAGTCACAGGACTGCGTGGGGAATGCCAGAGGAAGGCCTTTCCCAGTTTTGTACTGTGCTGTGTGCTGTTGCGGTTCAGGGGAGGTGGCTGAGTGGCTCATCTCAGCATCGTTTGCCCTTAGCAGCACCCAGCATTCAGGCTGGTGAGTTTTCCCGTTCCAGTTATTCTGGCTGTAATATTTCTGCCCGCAGGGCTGGCTTTGCTCTTTACCTCCTCTGCTGCTGTGCAGCCGCTGTCCTGGCTCCCCGTGTTGTAAGGAAAGGCAATACACAACCTGTTCTCCTCTACTTTTTAACCAGAAAGGTCAATTTGCCCGGGTGGCTGAGCCACCCTACAGTGTTGCCCTGTTTCTTGGCAGTAGAGCAGCAGCGAGTTCCAGAGCTTTTGGTTAGCTCCAAACACCTTAGTGGGGCTGATCAGCTCGCACCTTTGACTGGCAGGGCTGTTTCTTAGGTTTCATGGCCAGGTTGGGGATCTCAACACCACAAAGCTTTGTAAAGTATGGCTGTGCCCTGATCTTTCTTTTAAAAACTAATTAGTTAACTGACAAATTGGTTGCTACATGAAGCACATCTTAATCCTATGCTAAATTTGAGAAGCTTGCTTCTAGATTTTCCTCCTCTGGTTTTTTGTGTTAAGGGGCTTTTTAGCTTTCTATTCTTTCCTATGTTCTTATTTTTGGTTCCTCCTCCTTTTTCTCTAAACTAAATACCAATTTGCTGCCTCCCTTGTCTTTCATACTGCACCACTTTTCCCTGTGTAGTAATTACTTAGGGATCAAAACTTTTTTTCAAAATGCTGCTTTGTTAGAGCACATGACCTCAGTGGTCAGAGATTATTTGGTAATAACTGAGCGGGAGTCTCTGCTTGTTTTGCTTTGGTTTAAAGAGTGCTGTATTTACACCTTAAGATGCTCGGAAGAGGTGTTGCCCCTTAGGCTGTTGTTATTTATGAAATGCCCCTGCTTCTCTTCATTGGACTGATTGATGCTAAGGCACTGAATGGAAGCAAGGCTATGGCTTGACCTAAACTCAGGTGGTGTGCTTTCCCCTGGCTTACTCTGAGCAAAAAGCAAGCATTAACCTGCATTGTATTTTTGGATTGGGAAATAGTAAGAGATGAACTTGAGTGAATTTTTGCATCGTGTGTTGTGCATTTAGATATGCTCAAACTTGCTTCCTTTTCTGTAGTGACAGAAGATAGAGTTCACTTAGATTTACTACAGAATTTTATCTTATTTCCAGCTGCAGGGAAGTATTTGCTCTAGTTTTTGTCTTTGTTTTTCTTAAATAAGCCCTTGAGCAGAAAATGTCTGGTGTAATTTCCTGGTAGATTGGGAATATACGTGCTGTATATTGAGAGTCTTGTGTATGGCAGAGAAAAATAAAATACAGATACTAGCTGATATACAATAGAATGTAGACAAATGCCTTACTTAAAAGTGCTGGTTTGCATCTTAGCAAGAATATTAATATTAATGTTTCAAGATGAAAAGAATGCACTTCTTTTACAGGCCCTTTATCTTGTAGCTCTGGATAGTGAACAGGGGTAAGGTTCTTCATGTGCTGGTCTGCTTGTATCTAAATCAGGAGGGGATTGTACATGTGTTGATGCAAATGCAAAATTTGCAACGCGTTTCAATTATTGTGCTGAAGCAGTGAAGTTGCTCAAGTGGATAAAATTTTTACAAGAAATGTTACTTACTTTCTTTGGCAATTCCCTTATGGCCAAGAGCCTTGCATTTGAATTTGTCCCATTCTCTGCAAGAATCTGCTCAAAGGGCTCAGATCTGACACTTGGTAGTCTAAAAATTGGTGTGGAAAAAGACGAAGATGTATAATTTAGTGTTATTAAAGCCACTTATAGAAGGTTTATTGTACTTCATGAGAAATGGAATTCCTAGAGTCATAGTGTTCCAGCTAAAAGTATTTAACAGGAATCTATGTGCCACGCTTTTTATACCTTCAGACCTTTCTAGTCGCTGAAGCTGCAGTGTTCAGGTAGCTTTGGTGTCATCTCGTTGGCCTGATCTCCCAACAGGATTTCCTGTGTTCTTAATGCTCAGTGTGCTGAGATGTTTAAGAATGGTCAGGCTATTTTGAATTGGAAATACTAACTAATTATTTTTGAGAATTTATGGCTTCAGCAGGGTTCAAAGGAAAGAATAAACCATGAGAACATTTTCCTAAAGGAGAACTTATTTTTGGTGGTGCTACTGATTATCAAATAAAGCAATGTAGATGCTGCTGTGGTGTTGGAAGAGAAAAACTTGTATGTATAAGCCTAATAATCTCTTAAGACTTTTTTTTTAAGCTTAAGTAAAGACTGCATAAGTGTGTTTTGCTTTTAAATCCTGAAGTTATTTTCCCCTTATATTAATACTTTTAATCTTAGAAAGCATGTTAGTTCCGCAAATGTTGTTTGCTAAGAGCAGTGTTTGTTTGCTTCTCTCCTGCACTTCTTGCTGCTGCTCCTCTGTGATGACAACTTTCTGGCCCTGTTCTGCTGCTTTTTTTTAACCTGTTTCTGATGGTTCTTTCAAACTGCTACCTGTATGTTTGCAGAATGTTCTTTGCAAGGTATATTGTAAAAACATTTTCTTACTTTAATGCGCTCTGATGTTTGGTATCAAGTCATGCTGCATCTTGTGATCGAGATCTGTGAGTGCCTCCTTAAGTAAAGCTAATCTTAGTGTTGTCACAGGATTATTATGGGTGTAAATGTTTGTAGTGGTTTAAGTTTTGACAGTTACACTGAGGTGTTAATCACAGTGTCAGATGGTTTTCAGTTACTCTGTTAATTAGTATTGGACTGAATAGATCTTAATTTGGACTGATTTCAGAAGTGAAAAAAGTTGACCCTGAGAGAGAAAATAACACACAATGCTTAACATAAAAAGCAGAACTTTAGTGTTTGTCATCCTCAGTACTTTGTTCCTGTGGTATGTCCACCTTTCTTTTTCATCCTTTGTAGGCTCTATATGCTCTTGCATCCTGACCTGCCATCTAACTTAGTTTGGAAGGTAGCATAGTGCAAGTACTGCAGCAGTCTAATTCTACCTTTTCAAACAATATTTTCTACTATGCCTTTTACAATTTAAAAAAGCCTCAAAACAAACAAGCAAACAAATGAAAATCTCAACAAGATGACCTGTGTAAGATACTTAGGCTTGCCAAGCATGCTTCACTGCTTCAAGAGACTTTCTGCTTCTCATCTATTTGCTCAAAAAAAGTTTTGTCAAGTTGCTGCTTCTAGGAATTCTCAATTATCTAATAGCCAGGAGTGTTTATTTCATCTGACAGTGTGGTGGTCTGTGATGCTCTGAGTCCTGTTGATTTGCCTTTCCATCAGTGAAACTTTTTAACTTGGAAGAAGCCAGTTTACCTTTCACTAGCTGTGGAGCAGCCTCTGCTCCACTTCCTAATTGTTGCAGTGAGCTCCCCCAGGTTACTCGGTGCACTGAGCAGTGATTCGTTGTGTTCAGTCTTTAGCAGAAAGCTGCTGGTTTTGACATGGTACAAAAAAGTGTACATGTGGTCGTAGAGTTGAAACAATAGTAGTAAAGTTGCTGCTTACTATGTGATGATAAAGACATCTGCTGCTCTGCAAGATTTTTGGAAGGTGTTAGTTCAGTGACACAAAAGTGTGCTTAGTAAATGAGAGCTGAGCTGTTTTATTTCCTCTCTTATTTTCTCCTGCATTCTGCTTACCTGCATGCACCTTCCATATTACTGTTAAGGAAAAGAGAAAGGACAAAAAAAAGAAATCTGGGCTCTTTTGGACTCTGCTTGGACCTTGGGAGGAAGAAATTAAACATCAGTCACCAGACCTTGTCAATATACTCTGATTTTGTCTGGCTGTTTGTGCATTCATGTGTAAATCTGGGAATGTACAGATGTGAGGGGATATCTCGTCATGCAAGTAATCCCCCTACCAGTGGGACCACCCAGCAGAGCAGTTGTTGGACAGAGCAGCCCTAAGGTTGTGAGGCGCAGCAGGTTCATACTGGTGGAGAAGGGAGAGACAGGGTTACTTGGCCCAAAGGCTTGTGGCACTGCTTCAGATACAGCTATTCTAGCACACTTCAACCGTGAGTAATTAGGCAGCTCCTCTGCTGTGAATGCCAACAAGAGAGCTGAGGCACTGTGCAGCTACCCTGTGAGTAGGTCGGCCTGGTCAGATGCTGCAGAGCAGAGGCAGGGAGTAGGAAAGCTGTCTGCACGTGCTCAGACTCCACTCGGATGTTCTTGGCAGTGTTCCCTGTGATCCCTGACAGCCAGGCGATTTGTTGTAGGCCACTTGGTTGTGTTTTTTTCAAAGCAGGCATAGGGCTTCAGCTGCCTCATAGTTCATGATGTTGGACATTATCCTAGGAAGTGGGGTTTTCTCCAGAAAATCTTTGATACAACTGTTGACCTTCTGGCACATACAGTCATAGTGCATAGTTAGTCATAAGTGCAGAGTTAGCGAAGTGCCCTTAAATTGGTGTATTAATGTGCACCTTATTTTGTGGTATAGGACATTTCAGCATTTTTAGTGGCATCTTTAGATGCTTGAGCAGATGTCTGCAGAGCTACATGACCGTTTTAACTGCACATTGGTTGCTGCTTGGACAGTGTTGTCCCAAGTGTAGGATTACAGGTGTTTTACAGGTAAGAGGTAGGTTGTCATAGTTGCCCTTGAAAAAGGCAAAGAGTGGTTAGAATAAATGACGTTTGTTCGCCTATTGCATGGTGGGATAAGAGCATCCTTTTACTGGATCCTGTGTTAAGTGTGCGAAGATAGGGTGGCTAAGCAGGATTCAAAAACAAACACTTGAGCAACTCTAGAGCAGACCTCCCTTGTGTCTTCAGCAGGTCAGGCTGTGGCTCTCCGCTTGTAATAGTCATGTGTGCATTGTGTAGTATCACCAGGCCATCGTGTCGTTCAATATCGTCAATACATTGCGGCCTCAGGGCTTGCAGGACCTGCGTGATGCTCTTGAAGAGGTGGAAGGGTTTTATTGCCGTCTGTTTTTCAGATAAGAATGTGCCGAGTTAGTTCTGCACATGCTTCAGTGGTGGATAGGCTATGTCATGAATTATTCTTTAGGGAAGTCACCCATTTAAATCTATTTCCATCAACATGGTAATACTGATGAACATGTGCCAGAGGTTTAGAAAAGAGTTAAGATTTTTTTTTCTTTATCTTTTTGATAGGTTTAGCATGGAAATACTCTTTGGCAGCAGAGATGGATTGTACCAATAGCTGCAGGAGGAGTTTGCAGTGTGCCATCTTGTACCGATGTTGCTAGAACGTGCCTGATCACAAGGGTCAGATACTGCCAGTATTGTACTTCAGAATCTGCCCCGTTCTTTGGTAGTGCAACTCCTTTAGACCTCCCCTGTGGCTATGACTGACAATTATAAAAATGATCAAACTACCCTGGTGAAGGGCAGTGCTCCTTTTGTCCCATCTGCAGAGGTACTTCTGGTAACTTCCTGGCCTCAGTGGGCTGCTTTGGCTCGTGTTGCTTCAAGTGTTTAAAGCAAATTGGAGATTGTCGAATATTCTCCGACAATGTGATGCCCTGGTTTTATTTAACTTTGACAGGAAAAGGACACTGCTATATTAAATTTCTTTGGAAAACATATTTTGTATGTGTCTATTATTTTCTTACTAATAGCGAGTAATGAAAATGCTGCTTTATCATTTGAAATCTATAAAAAAAATTCAGATATCAGTAATTATGTAACTATTTGGTGAAGAGCACGAGTGAGCCTCAGTGCTCCAACTCAAGGGACTTTGCAAAAAAACCCCAACTTTATTCATGAAGCAACATTTATGTGTTAAAGTGAGTACTATGCTCTCGTAAGCTAAACGCAGGCAGAGGAACAGTCAATCTTTATTAGCCTCTGAGAGGTACACTTGTGTAGAATCCTTCCCAAAGTGCTTGTTTCAGCATTTCACTGTACTTAGCAAATACATTCAAACAATGTTATAGTTAAAGTTAGGGTGCCTTGTAATACTAGACTTAATCATTAAGTACCATCGAGGAACAGATGGCCAGAGAGGACACAACTGGTTTGCAGTCTGCATAGATTTAAGCATGAAGCCATTAAGCTATCACATTCCCTTTTCTGATAGATTCTGGTCAATGAAAAATTAAAGACACCTAATCCCCGATTATATGAGGTCTCAGTCTGTAACTCTCGACACTGCTAGTATTTCAAAATCACCGAAGTTCTCACTGTAATCAGTAGTTTTAAACTAATGCGTTACTGGGGGAGATGCTCTTGTCTGGTTTTATTGCTATTGAAATTAATGTATCTTGTCATAAGTAGGTTGCTCTTAAATGTAAAATTGCTTAAGGGTATCTTTTACTGCTCGCTTCCTATTGACTTATGGACAGATTTGCCCTATTTTGCCAGGCTATTTGCCACTGAAGCAGTTCAGTATCTGCCTCGTAAAGGGAGCACGTATTGCCTTAAAAACGTTTAGAGGATAC
>NW_010424049.1:63404-63963 GCF_000710305.1 Buceros rhinoceros silvestris | reverse complement strand
TTTAGCCGCTAGAATCTGCTGGGTTTGGAAACCTGTTTTTTAAAGCTCTCTTTTATAAAGGTTTGGTTTAGAACCAATTTATTTTCAATATTATTGCATCTGTGTCCTGTATTTCCAACAGCATGTACTGGTTTATTTCAGTGGTATTGGACCTCGTGTATTCTAATAAGCAGAATGGTTTAATATTAATAAAAATGTAATTATTATAAAAGTTCCTATATAAAAAAATTAAACAATTCAACATACGGATACAAATAATTGATTAAAATCGGTAATAAATTAGTTGCCAAAAAATGTAAACTAATTCATAGATGCATGCTCTTGAAAGCAATTTGTGTTTAGAATTTTATCTTCCTTTATGAAAAACAGTCGCGTGTTATTTCATTAGTTTTTCTCATTAGTTATTTCAAATGCTTGATAAGAAAATTAGTATGTCTGTTCCTGGCTTGGACCAGTCTGGCAAAATACAATTATACAAACAACATCTAATGGAAAATGGCTTTGAGAGAATTATACTGGTTATCAGTATTGGGAATGAAAGTGGGTTTATTTTTTTAAA
>NW_010424049.1:61109-63271 GCF_000710305.1 Buceros rhinoceros silvestris | reverse complement strand
AAGGACCTAATCGCCGTTCTTCTGGTAACCGCGCACAGTGCGAGCAGTGATCTGTCAGGCCTGTTCTTGGCTGTTCAATACGCTTTGCAAGTCAAACCTGACAGTTCAAACATAACCTTAAAGCTCGATCAGTGACTGAAGGTTGGAGAACACCAGTAAACGCGGACACCGAGGGGCTCTTCTGCCAAGTGGCCTCTCTTTTAAATGTTGATGTTTCAGCATGTGGGTCATTTTAGTAGGTGAATGTTCTGTATTTATAAAGTATCATTATTTAATGACATAATGTAGTTAGAAAGATTTAAATTACCGTAGTACGAAGGTAGAGTCTCTTTTGCACTGGAAGGTATTGAGAGCAGGGTTTCATTCTGGGAAAAGTGGAAACGCTTGTTTCTCAAGTAAAAGTCACCCTAGTCATTGCTAGCATGCGTTGACTGAGGGTGTCAAAGACAACTTGCCTCCCTTGTTTGAAGAACAACGAGCCAGTACAACAATCTTTACAAAAATGTGACAAAATCAAAGAAACAAAACTTCCTACAGAGTACGGTGCGTTATTGAGGCCTCATGTGTAATGACACTGAAAATGATTGGTAGAGGTTGGTAGTGCTAGCACTCGTGTTTAACTAACTTCATTTTACTCAAGAGCAAGGGGCTAAACTTCACGTTACCATAATCTGTTTTAAAGTTCTGCTGAAAAATGTTAAGGGAGCTTGGAGTTTTAGGGTTCTGTTGGACCCATAATCTTTTGGAAAAATTTATGATTATTAAAATAAGTTTATTCTGTGTACCAGGTTGTCCTGAGGCTGACAGTCTGATTTGGATTGTTGATAGTCTGCACTAGTAGAGGATCGTGTAACTCAGCTGTGAGTTTTTTCAAGTGGTAAAGTACAGTTCCAGAGCACATCTGCGGCCCAAGTTTTCCCAGCAAAGTTTGCCATCTCAGTAAACTGCTTCCTGCAATTCATGGTGCGGGGGGGGTGGGAAGTTGAATGCTTTCTGTTTTAAGATACAGGAATGAATCATTTTGACTGAAACTAGTGTAACTTTTATCAAAAAAAGAAGCCCGTAATTTCCATGGAATGAAAGGAGCTGACTTGGTCCTGATAGATGAAGATAGGTTCTACATTTAAAAAAACCAAAACCAACAACAACAAAAAATGGGGAAGGAGGGGATACGTGGAGAGAATTGGTGGAAATAAAGGCAATCTTTCAATACCAAATATCAAATCAATCAACGGTAGTTGCAAGATTAAAAAAATCTTTGATGTGTATCAACACTAACTTTGACACCAGGCTAATACCACGGAATTTCTGATTGTCTTCATTAAGGCATAATTTGGTAGCACTGATCCACACGCTGTTGGATTTCTAAGGATTAAGGTGGAGAAGACAAAATGTAAGAATGATTTGTTGTCCTGTTGCCAAGTGCGTGCTCAAGTGTTTTGAAAGAGCTCAGGTTCCCTTATGCCTGTTAGCGCATCATGTGAGAAATGTGAATTGTTTGTTTCTGTGCTGTGAGGAGAAGTGCTGTACTGGGGAGCAAAGTCAGTGTATGTGTATCCCCGCACCTTGCTGTTCCTGATCTTGCCCAGATGCTGTGACTTCTGATTTGAAAAATTTGTTGTCGTATCATCCAATAAAACACAAAGCTTTGGTGTGGGCAAGTCCCAGGAGTGGAATTCTGTCCTGCGATACACAAAGATAGCAAGGGTGACAAAGGTGCGGCACTCAAGATTTGGGTCCTAAGAAATCTTGGGCTCTAAATTGCCCATTTTTTCTCCTCCTCTGCATAGATATCCTTGGCACTCATGGTTTCTGCTGTTGTTCAGCCATTTATTTCTGGGTTCGTTTCCCATTCGTGGTATTGGGATAGCCTTAAAGTGCGTAAAGCTTTATGTTTGCGTACCATTACGAAGACGTAGTCCTCTGTAAATGTTAAGTCTTTGTTCTTAGGAGATCTGTCTACATTTTCTAGTACAGCTTTTGCCGTGTGAAAGCGTAAGGCCTGAGCTTTATATGACATCTGTGTTTTGAATTCTTGTGGTTGCACACTTAATTTTTGTGTTGATACTAGAATAAGAGCTATTACAATATCCAGGAAACTCTAGTGCCCTCTGTTTTGAGCGCTCTAGAGGGAGAGTCATATAAAATGTACAGCTGCAGGA
>NW_010424049.1:57515-60991 GCF_000710305.1 Buceros rhinoceros silvestris | reverse complement strand
CAGGAATGCTGCTGAAGATGATGAAAAAGCCTGGAGATAATCCGACAGTCATTAAGATTAAAGATGAAGATTAAGGGTCCAAATCGGCCTTTTGGAGATGGGAATGTAGACATGGGAGACTTCAGCTGATCTCTGTATGCCATCAGGTCAGCAGGATTTATCCTGGATTCTCTCTTCTGATTTTAACAAATCTGAAGGAATTCGGTTTGGAAAGGAGTTCAGTTTTGCACATCTGCCGAGCGTAATCATTTTCAGCCCATTTAGTTCCTTTTGCAGTTACAGGTTGGCTCAATTAATACACCCATCTTAGTCATGTCATTTTGGCTAACGTTTGAAATGCATGTTAATTGTTTATGGTATTTTTAGGAACGTGGTGATTAGCGCTCAGGAATGAAGCAATTCCTCGTGTAAGAAGCTGTGTCCTAGTTTTCCTAGATTTATATTCATATACCCAAGGAAAAAGGTGCTATGCTTGCTGCTTTTCTGTGGAAAAGGGCTGTGTGTTGGGGGACATTTTATATGGGATCTGACTTCTTCCCCAGCAATGTTTTTTCTACGTTATTTCTATTCATGCTTACAAGCCAGGAAATTCTGATAGCAATAAACTGAAGAAAAGACATAAATACATCTTCTAAAAATTCTAGAAATAATACTGAAAAATGGAAGAATTGGGGGTTTTTTGGCAATGGCATTTCTTTTCCCTTTGTATGTGGTTGTGTCCACTGCCATACTCGGGTCGTTTTTCTGCTATAGCAGGTTACTCCCCTTTCTGCATTTGATTCCTGAGTATAATCCTTTGCCTGTGCGAGTCGTTACTGAATTGTGTTGTAGCGCTGTCACACCTCTTCACCAGGATCATTCCCAGCTGCTGTAGTGTTCTTTGAAGGGCTCTTGGGTTCTGTTATAATTTGTTTTATTCCTCCCAGTTTTTGCCAGTGGCACTTCTGGGAAGCATATGCTGTATTCCATCATCTAAATCATTAACGACAGCGTTGGGCAAACCCAGACCCGGCAGACACACACCCTTGCAGGAACCTGTAGTTGGACAGTGGTAGTTTCTTGTCTGAGTGCAGTACCGTGGCCAACGGCACGTTTCTCTGACGGAAGTGCCGTTAATGCAATAGTACCATCCAGTATCGAGAGTTGCATTGTGCCGCTGTACCAAGTATCTGTAAAAGTTCACCCTGTCCACCCCTTAGGAATTCTCAGCCTTTGACAGGGTGTCAGGGGAGTTGCATTGATTCTGCCTTGTTTTCCTTGAAAAATCACGGTGAATGGTTGTCACACTGACTTGTATGTGGTTAATAACTTGGTATGTTGTGAAGTACTGGAGAGGGGTGACTCATCTGCATTTCCTCAGCTCCTTCCTTCTTTGTGAGGAGAAAGGGATTGATTTCCTCTGTGAAGCCAAGATAAACCAGAGAAAAATCTGGTAGTGTGAGTACATGACAGAAACTGCAGTTAATAATCCCTTTGTTGACAGATTTCAGGCATCTGTAAATAAATTGGAAAGAATTTAGCCTGTGTTAGCATGATGTATTTCATGTTGCTCATTGTTCTAAAAATTAAAACTTACATTCTGGTTTTGTGCCTCAAGATAGTAACATCGCATTGGATGGTCTGTCAGTAGTCCACAGACAGTCGTTAATGTAGCCAGACCGAACTCGGATTGTCTACATCAGCGAGAACGATTCCTGATGTCGGCCGTGTGTGCTGGAATATGTACACTATAGCTGGTTCTGCTTTCTGTATTCCCTCAGGGGTGGGGCTGCTTGTGGAGATGGGCAGAGCCCCAGAAACTTTCTTTTATCTGTTCTCTGGCAGTTGTGGTGGGTGCTCTGGCTGACCTAGTGGTTAAGAGCCAAAAAGGTGCTAATCTGAGTAGCTGTGACAGAGACACAGGCTTCAAGTTTGTTCTTTCTGCCTGTGGCAGTCGCTTCCACAACTCTTTATTTACTCGGCGTGGTAACCAGGACAAGAAATTGTTACACCAACACATTAACCATATCATTTGATTTATATAGAGAGCTTTAAAGATCAATGTTTAGAGTGTTAATTTATTTTTTTTTTTCCAGTAATCCAAAGTCTGCTAATCAGAGGATAAACAAAAAAGTGAACAATGATGCATCATTAAGGATTCAAAATTTGTCTATTTTGGTGAAACAAATAAAAACTTATTATCAGGTCAGTAATTGTTTCTTGATTGCTTTGCCTAGAATTGTTTCCAAGTATTCTTTTATAGTTATGCCTTTAAGGGTAATAAAAGTATGATTAATGTTTTGAGATACTTGTTTGGATGGTTGTTTATAAATCTGGTCAAATTTTGTTATCATGCTTAATTTACAGCTGTAACAGTAGTCTGGAAACACTTGTATGTGAATGGCGATGTGTTTACATAACAGATATTCTGCATGTTTGATTACTCATCTAGTACATTAAGCAGTGTTGGCTGGTATTTTCTGAATTGAAGCAAGTTTTGTGCCTGCAAGATAAATTATTACATGTGCATTTAGTCTTATCAATGGAATCTTTGTGCGAAAAACATGATGAAATTTATTGGGTTAAGAATAAATTTGATTTTCAGTAGGAAAAAATTCAGTGAAGTGATAACAATCAAATGGGAATTCATAGTAAATGCAGTGGTGATCTAATTTAGAGCTGTAACAGAACCATGGAGTTTTTGTGGGTCTTGTGCGACAGGTAAGAGCTGGTACTGTGCCTTCAAGATGCAGAGCCTGGATAGAGTGATGTACCCATGGCCACGCTGTAGGAGGACCCTGCAGATACCACCACTGTTCCTAACAGCGAGTCTTTTAGTGCCCTTCCACACTTGCCTGCACATTTCTGCCAAGATCTGGGAGAAGATCTGTGACCTGCCTCTCTGTGCATCACGTTAGGGCCTGTACTGACGTGCTTTTCCTCACGTACATACGGATAGCATACAATTTCAAAACCTCCAGAGCACAGTGAAAATCCCCTGCTGCCTCTTCCTGCGGTGGTCAGCCACGGTGCAGCTTCTAGCTATTGCTTCACGGGTAGGCCTGCTTCAGGTCGTTCTTTTCTTGGCAGCTACTAGGTGGAGGTCTAAGCCCTGCCTGCTAAGGCTCGTATGCTCTTCTGTTTCCTGATGGTGGTGGTTTTTGACCAGGTGTTAGTGTTTCCCAGCTGGTGTGGCAGAAGGCAGGAGCACTGGCAGCGTTGATCTTTGTTTGAGTATGAGGCATTCTCTGGCTGTGCAGTGTCAGCCAGTCCTAGTTTGCATCTAGGTAGCTTATTGTTGAATGATTCATGATTGGGAACGTCGCTCTAACCCTTTGTGTTAGCGGTAAGTTATTACAGCTTTTTTAAAACAAAAAGGTATTCAGTAAACAATAAAATCAGTCACCGTGCCTTTAAAGGTTGAAGTTTGTCCTGTATAAGTGTAAGCTATAGAGAACCACATACACCTTTTTTTTTTTTTTTTCTTCTTTCCCTCC
>NW_010424049.1:32994-57415 GCF_000710305.1 Buceros rhinoceros silvestris | reverse complement strand
CAGTCTCTCAAACTTCTAGTCCTGTGAGATGCCAGCCTCTTCAGATTGTGCAAGTGAGGGAAGTTAGAGCGCTGCAGGGCTGGCATTTTAGTAGGAGTAAGGGCATTTAGTAGCCAATCTGGGACACTTGTGCAGATTTAAAATTGCTTTCTGCATGTGGTGATGTTCACTCAGATGTGCGCACATGTGGGCAGGGAGGTTTGTGCACAGTGGTAGTTTATTGGGTTCAAGGATGGAGTGTAGGAGTTGTTTCCCCTCAAACGTAGTGCAGCCAGGCAGCTGGGGTTGTCCCACAGCCTGCACATGGGTTGGCACAGCAAACTGGGTTTCAGGAAGGGCTCAGTTTAGTTCCTGTCACCTGTGGAATTACCTGAGGCAGAAAAGCTTGTGCTTGAGGGTGCCTTGGAATCAGTGTGAGAGGCCTCCCGTCACCTGGGGTATGTCGTGGTGGAGGCCACGAGCCCCTCCACTGTTGGAGCAGGCATCGTGCTTGGTAGATGTTCTGATTGGGATGCCCGACAGCTGAGAGTAACGGAACAGGGAAAATCATCACTGTATTGAGCCACGAGATTAGTTAATGTCTGGAGTATTACAGGTATTAATGGCTGTGGGGATTTTTAATTTTCTGTGGAAAACATTCTCTCGATTTAGCAAATAATCACATCAGTGTTGTACACATACTCATCAAAAAACCTGCATTGAGAGAATACAGCATTCAAAATTAATATGTTGTGTTAGATTATACGAGAGTTTTGGTTCCTGCATCATCTTTGTTCTTCTCTGAAATTACAGTTGCATTTTCTTGTTGCGGTGAATCTGCTTTACTTCCCTGGAGCTTCACCAAACTCTTACGAGTTCCCAAATCAGTCTTTTGAGCCTGTGTATTTCCTGGCAGCTTGAGAGTGGGGAGTTGTTCTCCGTAGCTGATTCAGGAGACTGATCCCGCTCTACGTTTTGGTGGGCTTGGGAGATGTAATACAGAGAGCTTCCATGACTTCCGTGGGTGTTCTGACAGCCTCACCTGACAGGTGATGTGTGAGTCTTTAATAAAGTAAATGCAAAACAGAATTTGGCAAATAGGCTTAATTTATTTTTGCAGATAAAATAACAGTTTAAAGAAATATGTGAATTTTGGGACACGCAGGTTCCAGTTTTAGGTTTTTAAAAGAAGCGATTGTTTCAAAAGTAAAGACAAAGTGAGAGCAGTTGCAGCCAGCTTACTGACGAAGTTACCAGCATGTGACAGAAAAGGTGGTAGATGTCTCTGAAGTCAGGTAGAGGTGTCGTAGGAAAGAGCAGCATTTCTTGGTTACCCCTGTTTGTAGTCTGCTGCTCTGCTTCACAGAAGAGAAGGTTACAGTAGCCTCACAGGCTTGTTAGAGCTATTACAAAACCCCCAAACAACAAAAAAGCCACCAAGCCCCTACTTTCTAAAGTATGTGATTTTTCTTCTGTAGTAGCTCTAAATATTCAGTGAATTCCTTTTATCGATTTAAAACTTCTGGTGGTGCACTTCCTTTTTTTAGCTAATCATTTCCACAGGGCTTTTTCAAGAAATATTGTCACTTTTCAAATGTGACATGAAATGAGTTGGCTTTTCTTGTGTTAGGTTTTTAGCTTACAATTTGACACATAATATGTGCCTTTTGGATGAAAAACGGTGACGGCTCTAGAATATGTTGCTTCTGAGTATGAATAGTCAATGTATTAATGAATCTGTCATTATGGCACAACAAAAAGCATGACTGGAGAGCTGCTGATGGGGTGGCATCTGCTATGAATAAACATCTGGGAACAGGAGGAAGACTATTCTGCTTCAGAAGAATTAGGCTCTGTCTAGACTGCGGATTTGACCCGATTACGGCCATTCCTGGCTGACAGAGCCCCTCCACTGATACCGTGTATAGCAGAGAAGGGCAAAGCTGCTGCTGCAGTGCTGGGACTTAGCAAACCCAAACTCGCCTGACTGTGTAAATGAGAGTTTGTACATTGACGTTCAGGATTGTCCCAGCGTAACTGCAGCAAAACCCTGTGATTTTCACATCCCCTTTTGGCAAGGCCATTGACTGTGGCCATGAAATAGAGGAAATTGATCTTCTGTGGTGTAAGTGCACCTTCGAGCCAATAAAATAAACATCTACCAGTAAGTCAGAGAAA
The DNA here is from genome assembly GCF_000710305.1 of Buceros rhinoceros silvestris. NCBI lineage: Eukaryota > Metazoa > Chordata > Aves > Bucerotiformes > Bucerotidae > Buceros > Buceros rhinoceros. Next base: position 55,258 of record NW_010424049.1, on the reverse strand, counting down.
CATAAACGCTAATAATCCAAAGGAGTTTTGCTGCGTTCTGAGACACAGGATGTAGTTGGCTTAAGGCCCGTAAGCCAGCTCATTGCCACGAGAGGATTTTGCTCTGTTGAGATGATCTTGCAAACCAATAAAACAGGGCTTTTGTAGAACTAACTCATACTTGTGTGTTGGTTTTTTTTTTTAATTAGAGTCCAAATAATGAAGAATTGAACATGTATGTACTAAGACCTGAAAAATGTTAAACTGCTTATGTAGTACTAATTTCGCTTTAGTGGTGGTTGGTATTTGATGTTTGCTGTTGTTCAATACTTATGATTTAAATAACATTTTAATTAACTTTTATAGGAGAATTTGCAGCAGTTGATCATGATGTCTTTGCCAAATGTATTAACAATTGGCAAAAATCCTTTTTCTGGTAAGTTCATTTTTAATCAAGATGAAAATTTTCTTCAGTGTAATAGTTTGTATGATTTCCCTGGAAATAAAATTCATATAGGAGTGATCATTCCAACAGAAGATTGTGTAAATACTTCTAGCAAATAAGTAGTTTAATAACAATGAGTAACGTTTTCTTTGTTCACACTAAAGGTCCACACAAAACTGTCCCAACTCAGCATTGGCTGTCGTTAGGTTTTACACTGTGATGAAGTGCATTTCCCAGCAACCAGTGAGCTACTGATATGACAAAGAATAAGTTTCATGTATTCCCAGCTACTGCGCTTTCAACTTTCTTTACTAAGCCACCCCTGAGAAAATTGGCAGTTCAGTGCACCTCACTTGATCCAACTCCTAGTCCTTGCTTTTCCTTCCCCCAAAGTCTCCTGCTATTCTTGCCTCGTTACCTGAAAGATGTTGCAATTACCTTCTTGCTTGCTCCCCTGAACTGACACTGTCTTCTCCATGCTCCCACCTTCTCTGCTTCCAGCTCAGAGTTGCAATTTTCAGACCAAGAAAATTAGCCTGTTTGGACCCAGCTGACTATCCACAGCCACTTGGGAATCTCTGCACCATGCTCTCAATTCCAGAAGCACGGAGCAGACACACCTGGCCTGCATGGAGCCACTATGGATGGGGCAGGATTTATTTACTTGGGTCTAATGTGTCCCAGGTGCTCTACTTCTGATGTTCTAGCACCTCAGCAGAGAGGTTAGGCACTACTCTAACAGGCTGTGTAGCTTCCCCTGGCTTTTTTCATTTATTTAAGATGTGCCATGCTTCCATGTCTGTGGGACAAGATTTTTCTCATGAGCAAGAAGAACCATCTGTGTTACCTCACTTTTTAATTCCAGGGTTCATAATGTTGCTATTTTCCATATCCCATCTGCATATATCCCATTTATGTAGGTATCTTGATTTAATTTTTTTTTTTTATTTTTACTTTCTGCTTTTGAATATTGCTGCTTTTGCTTCTGAGGTCACAGCCTTTGTAGCTGTTATATGTGTAGATGCTGTAATCTATCATATGCACCAAGAAGTGGCAATGTGGTCTCTTCTTTCCAGAAGAATAGAATGCATCATGCTTTTATATTTTGATTCCAGACTTTAAGGTTTTCAAAACACTCTGTGGATTTGTCTAGAGAGCAGATTTAGTGGAAAAACATATTAAAACCCCCAGGTCATAGCATTGGTTTTGTAGTGACACTTTATTCTCTTTAAGATAATGAGACAAAATATGTCTTACCAACATTGTGTAAGTATAAGATGAGATTTTGTTAAAAATGCACGGCAAAACCCCACAAAGATACTTTAGCATGCAGTTGTATACATTAAAAACTGTGCTTTAGTCGTTAATAAGAAAAGTTTTTCCTGTTGTGGGACCTCAGCTAAGTTTATGTAGCCTTTGTGATTTGGCATCTGGAGCTTCTGCTGGTGTTTGCACTGCTGTCTCCTGTGGGGGTGTTACTGGATTCATGAGACAATACGGGCTTCGCTCTAGCATGGCCCACATACTAAAAGTCTTCGTTAGATATGGATGTTATTCTTGAAGATGTTCCAGGTTCCTGCTTGGGTTCATCACGGAGTTTGAAGACAGAACAGTTCTTTTGGGTTCCATGCAGGACCGTTCCCCTGTGAAAGTTAAGACTGTTCTTGCTGTGTCACCTTGAAGGGGACCTCATCCCTGTAGGGATTCGGATGTGGTCCACTGAAGCTTAGGCTGTAGCTGTGATTATTTTTCACAGTAGTGTCTCAGTTGCCCGACTTTGCCCTTGAGGAGTGATCGGTAGAGAAGTACCAGAAGATGACAAATTGCAGAAGGCAAGGGCAGATATTTTTCACAGTAGTGTCTCAGTTGCCCGACTTTGCCCTTGAGGAGTGATCGGTAGAGAAGTACCAGAAGATGACAAATTGCAGAAGGCAAGGGCAGATAAGATTTCCAGAAGAGAAACGTGTTGGTATCGGAGGCAGTTGGCTAATCAAGGAGAATGCAGATAGAATGCTGGTAAAGAGAGGTCACCAGAGACTTTATCAAGAAACATTTCAGTTGAGCTAATTGGCAGGAAGCCAGTTTGAGGAGAAAACTGTAGGAGAAGAGCTACAGGCTGTGATTGTAAATGTTAAGTTAAATTACGGAGGAGAAGCAGAAAGGAGATAATGATGAGGCCAATCTTCTTTAATGGGGAAGAGGCAAGAGTCAAACCAGTTCATAGTTCTAAAGGAGCAAGCCAGGGGAGGCTGGAAGGCTACAGAGGGTGTGAAAGATCAAAGGATAGGATGGGGTCGGAACAAGGTTCAAGCAGCAAGTTGGAGGGTGTAGAATAGAATGATCGATTTCTGCATTTGTGATGGAGTAAAAGGAAGAACAACGTGCAAGATGGTTGGCAGCAGTGGGAAGTGGGAAGCTGAGGTTGCTCCATGTTTTGCCACGTTCCTTCAGGGAATGGGGGGGCGAGGCATGGAAAAAATATTCAAGTAGACTTTTGAAAGCCAGTCAAGAGGTGTTGCAGCAGTGTGCAAATGAGCGTCCAAAGAGGAGTTCAGGCATTGCTTTGAAGAAAAAGTTACTAATTTATTGGGATAAACGACTGTAGAATGTGAGATGTGGGGTGGGTTCCTTCTGTTACAATGTTCCAGTTAACCGTTGTTGATTGAGAGAGGCAGCCAGGTGGGATTCCCTGTCTTTAGCAGAGTAACCTGCTCCTGATGAAACTTCCTCTGTAATGTTACTCTGTTCCTGTGTAAAAAGGCTTCCCAACTCCAGTCTTTAGGATACAAAAGTCCCAAAAAATCAAACAAATTTATACAATGATTTTTGTATAAATGATTAAAGATCTCCCATTTGACTTCATGTTCTTTGTGATGGATCTACTTGACAAACTTCTTCTGAAAAATTTAAACCTACGCATTCACTGGGATTATACATATCTCCCTCTAAAAGCAGCAGGTTGAGTCAATGCTGAGAAAAGGCTCCCTGCTCAGTATTGTAATGCACAGAGAGCTCCGGAAGCCCTGGGGAAGGTGGAGGAGCTTCACTTCCAAAATACGGTAGTGGATCAAATCAAAGGACAATTTCTCAAGTGCTTGTAAGTGAACTTACACCTTTCTTACATGATAATTCATCCAGAAAGAAACTTAGTTGGCCAGTGTAGAAGGTTGAAAACTGCTATTTTGGAAGGAAGGTTCTGCTTGAGTTTTCTTTTAGACGCTTCGAATAGTTTGTGATCATTGGAGGCCATCTGCGATTACCAACGGAGTCTTTAAAAAGGGGGCTTCCGTAACTTCAGTCAGGTTGTGGGATGATTGTGCATGCTTCAGGACCTGCCAGCCGCTTGCTCTCTGCTCGTTGGAGTGAGGGTGGGTCTGTTGGTATCGGTGGCAGTTACTCCAGCTGTCTCGCAGAGTAGTTTTGCACAGTCGTGGGCCGGCTTCTAGCCTGACCCAGCACTGTGATGTTGAGAGCATAGCTCTTGTCAGGTTGGCTAACAAAGAAATGAGCTATTGGCTGAGTTCCAGAGTATGCTGTAGAGAGGATGCTGGTTTACTCCTAGATAGCCCAGTGGATAGTGTTCTCTGGTTCAGGAAAGCAGAATGATCTCTGACCATAGCGGGTTCAGGTCCAACCAGCCTAAGCTCTTTTGCCATCTTTTATGGCCTTTGTATTTTAGATACAGCATGCATTTGGTAGCAGGACGGGGACATTTTGAGTGTAAAAAGTGAGGTACATCTTTACCAGCCTCCAAACAGAGACTTTAACTTAAGCTTCTTTAGGAGATTAAGATGCTTACAGCAGATCCGAAAATACATTGTGATTTTTAGATGTGCAGATGAGTAATACAGCTTTATAGAAGTAATTGAAATGAACTCGTCAGCTAACTGTCACAGCTTGGGGGTGGCAAATAATTTAATAATTTCTGTAAATACCTTGAGATACCTGAGAGTACAGTTCAGAACTTCATTGTAGGTCTCCACAGCGCTTTTGAGAATGTTGCTCTTAGGTTTTGCTTTACAAAGGGCTGAAATGATGTTTTTTCTGTTTGAAACTATTATGGACGTTGAGCTGCCGAAAGCTGCAGTTAACTGGCTGAAAGGACTGCATTGAAAGCTGGAATGATGGGGCTTTCTTCATCTTGTTTTCTAAACTAGCTTAATATATGTTATATGAATATCGTGAGAAAACCTGGTGGTTTCTGAGGAGTAGGGGCAGAAACGCAAATTACCATTTTACACCTACCATGGCTTTGTTCTTGTTTTCTTCTTAGAGCCAGGTACCGAAGAAGTAAAAAAACTCCTCCTGCTTTTACTTGGTTGTGCAGTTCAGGTAAGTTTAGTTATGTTACATCTGTATGGATGGTTTCAGTGTCACCCACCTCTTTCCGTACTGTTTCAAAACCGAAGAGTCTGTATGACTTTGACCTTCCTTCCTCTAGCGGTACGATTGCATTCCTTCAAAGTCCGGGTGTTCTTACCATGTCTGCAACGGCGCGTCCCGTAGCTTGTACTGTGGGAATACAGCGCACTCCGCGTGTCGGATTGCTGAGAGTTCATTAATTGTAATCTTGTTAAAGCACCCGCTGCTGTAAAGAAAGGGAAAAAACTGCTTACTGAAACTCATGTATTTAGTAAACGTTTTAGCTGGTGCTGTTCTTATCAGGAAAGTTTGTATTGTTCAGCTAATTAAACTGAAAAAATAGATGAATCATATTGTCTTCACAACTTAAATGAGCGACTTGAGTGCTAGAGGTGGACACTGAAAAAATACCTGTGAAATGCACTGTCATAAAATCTGAGTAAGTTAACTCTTTTAAGAAAATTTTATTAGTGTTGAAAATTGTTACAATTAACCAAGTGTTTATTGGTCAACAGAATTACTGGATAATAATGTGATAATTGTAATTTCAGCTTTATCATTTTTAGCTTAGAAATACAAAGGAAGAAAGAAAATACTTGTCATTTTTAATATATATATGTGTGTATATAAAATAGGTATCTCTTATTTTTAGTGTCAGAAAAAAGAAGAATTTATTGAAAGAATCCAAGGTCTGGATTTTGACATAAGAGCAGCTGTTGCAGCCCATATTCAAGAGGTATATTGTTATTTTTGTGCTTTGAATTTTTTGGAGGTGGAATATTGTAAGAAGATTGTTCAAAACAACTCAATCACATATCTATGATTTGTATATCTAATGTTTTTAGTAAGCAAAGGATGGCTTTAGTTTTAACCTGAGACAGACAGATTTCTCTATCGAGCTCTTTTGGATTACACTGTTAAAGCAGTAGTTTAGTGAAATTTTTCATAAGGAAATTTATTCATAAAATACAATTCAAATCCCATGTGTGTGATATGTAATGTATGTATTATGTTATAGTCTCCTTTTGCCTTTTTTTTTTTTTCCTGCCAGAAGTAGAAGGTGCTACTTCCAGGTGGATAAGAATCTAGTCCATTACCTACAATCTCATCTATTTTAAATGTTAGTTCATACCTTGACTAGAGAATTTAACATAGATGAACATAGAATTTAGTCGTACAATTTAAAGAGGATGTTTTTTCTCTTCCGTTTCATGCCGTGTAGGTAACTCATAATCAGGATAACGTGTTTGATCTGCAGTGGATGGATGTCGTTGTATTGACGCAAGAGTATGTTGAACCTCTCTTGAAAAATATGGTGTTACATTTAAAAAGGCTTATAGATGAAAGAGATGAGCACTCGGAGGTACGGATGGGGTTTGTTGCTGAAGAGAAAGAAATACAAGAACTAGGTTTTTTAACTGAGAGAGCTTACCTTTGTCATAACTACTAGTTTACGGCGTGTTCTGTTGGCACGTTTAAGCAAGGACTCCTTGCTGCCAGGACGTTGTTTCGGGTGGTTGTGGTGTGTGTAGTAGTTGTTTTGGTGGTCCCAGACTTGCCTCTCAGTAGAGTGTGGACGTGTTAATGGTGCAGTTATTCCAAACAGCCCTTTGGCAGTCAGCAGCTGCCTTTCCTGTTCACAGCCTCGGTGAGAGTGAAACAGAAATGTAACCGTGAGGGCAGAGGATGTGTGGAAACGCTTTTTCTTTTTTGTTTTGCAATGCAAAGGAAAAGTAACTTTCAAATAGAAGAGTACTTCCTATGAGGGTAACGCCTTCATTTATATGATGAAATAGAAATATTCCTGTAGGTCAGATGCTTTATTTAGTTGGCAAGGATGCTGTTGCTCACTAGAAGACTGGTTCCTTCAGAGATTTATACTTATTCTCGCATTCAGGGGACTCATGCCCTTTCATTACACGGTCCGTTCTGAGCATTGATAACTCTGTGGACTTAAATGTCTACATTTGAATGGTTTTAAGAATAGCCAAACAGTACTGTTAAATAGCTGGGCCTATTTATTTGCTTTAGGTATAGCGGTGTGTGTAGAGCTTCTGACTTCTTTTATGGCAGAACCTTGCCAATATTCATGCTTCATTTCAGTCTCATTTATTAAGGCAGTGGATTATACTAGTTTCTGACACAAATGGCCCTCTGAATGCAATTCTATTCTTTTTCTCTCCTCCCCTCCTTTTTTTTTTTTTTAATTTCTTAGACTATTGTAGAACTCTCAGAAGAACGAGACTGTCTCCGTTTTCTACCTCACGCATCGGCAGCACAATCACCTTGTGGATCTCCTGGCATGAAGCGCACCGAAAGCAGACAGCACCTGTCAGTAGAGCTAGCAGATGCCAAAGCAAAGATAAGAAGGCTTAGGCAAGAGCTGTGAGTACTCATAGATCGCAGAAGTGCGCCAAGAGCCAGAGGGTTTTGAGATGATGTTGATTTTGCACAGCAGTAGTGCTCTCTAGACAAATTCTTCATGCTTTCAAACATTAAATTACAGTTTTAAATGCTTTTTTTAGTGGTGGCACCTCAGGAAGCCTATTTTTTATAATGTAAATGTATTTGTGGATCGGTGTGTCAAATACAACTCCTCATCTGTGTGTGTCTGAATTTGTTTTATGAATTATATTGATGCTTTATCCATAAACATTCTGAAAGCAGTGAACTAGCGCTGTGGTAATTTCGTATCTTTTGTACTCTGAACTTGCTGAAAAACTGTATTTGAGCAGATAGGAAAAAATTACCATTAGAATAGTTTCCTGTCCCCCATCTTCCTTTCTGGGTAGAGAGTCCGTGTCTGCACAGTGCTTTTTGCTCATGCCCTTCAGTACTGCTCCACTTCTATCTGCTTTGCCACTCGACAGAGAAAAATGAAAGAAAGAAAGAGAGTTGTGCAAACCAAGCTCCACAAAACCTCTTGACCCACTGCAGACGTGGGTGTGAAACAGCCTTGGAGTTTACTGGTGGGGCTGCTGATTTCTGTCGAAGGAGTGATGGGATCTGTACGATGAGTACGCTTTCTAGCCTGGCTCAGTTCCGGCTTCTTACTGTTTCCAACTTGCTACGTTCATCCAGGGAAGGGAGCGCTGTCTTCTCCCGCTGGTGCCAACCCCTTAGCTAGGGGATATATTCCCCTCCTTCACCTCATCCGAGTACTGTGAAAAATCAGTCCCATCGTAACAAAGATCTTTGAATCTTTGTTTTTCAAATGCAAACCTTTTCTACCCCTTCTGTTTTATGAAGAAAACTCTTCAGTAAGGATCAGTGCGTACTTAGCCTGTCTTCGTAGTGTAGGAACACATCTGAGCAGGAGAGAAGAGTTACTTAAAGAGAACAACAACACTGGTCCGGTGGAGAATCTGTTTCTCCCTATAGCAATGTCTAGTGTTGTTTTAGCAGGGTGACGTGTGGCCGCTCTGAGCTTAAATTACAAATGTTAAATCTGAAGCAATTCAATGCATGGTAACTTGCCTCTGGTTAAGAAACAGCATAAATAAAGATTTTTTTTTTTTTTTTTTTTAAATCCAGTATATGTGGTGGAGAGAGGAGAGAGGTAAAATTAAATTAAAACTGGAAGGTAGCGTAAGTCACAGTGCCCAGCTCGCTGGTGTGCTCTCAGCAGTTTGCTGATCAGATCATCCCGAGCTGGCTGGATTAAGTATCTGGTTGATTTACTCAGAGGATCCCCTTCCCCCACTACATCTTGGTCTTCATGAAGAATAAAGGACAAAAAGATACGGCTCTTTTTTTTTCTGATGTCTATATTATTATGTGTCTACTGAAATGAGCCCGCCCAGGATATTCTATAAACAGCTGCACCAAGAAAATTAGTGAAAAAATTGCTGTTATTAGTTTGACTGACAGTTAATAGATAGCCTAAACAGTGAACACTGGTATGTTCTGTATAATTTAGTACAATCCTCTCTAGTCTGTAGTTGAAGCATGCAATTAGGGCAACAGTGATGGCTCGGAACATTTCACGTTTTGCACTCTATGTGAATTCAATTTGTAAATAAATTTCCTTTATGCGTAGCAGTATATTTAAAATACTAGACTCTGACAAATTAGCTTCTGTCTGTAGCATTTGCTGTTAAATGCTGCCTGTATTTGATAAATGTAAAATTAGATGCATTCCAGAGTTGAAAATATTCTGATTAAAATTTATTTATAATCTGGTTTTAGCAATGAACCTTCATACCTGGTTTAAAACATGCTGCAGCTTATAGATTCCACCCAGAAGGTCTGTAAGGATTGGTTTTCGGTTGGATGCAAAACAGGCTTGTAATCTGGAAACTCCAGAACTGGAAATTGCACATGGCATTTTCTGTTGGTTCCGAGGTGCAGCTGAATTTTGAACGTTAGGCGTTCTGTGTCTTTGAGAGAACTATTTCCCTTGCACTCTCTCTTTGTTCAACAAACTCATTTGTTAACGAACGCATTCTTTGAGCATTGAGAAGTGTCAGCTGGAAGTTAAGAATGAGTCCTGTAAGAACTGTAGTACTCTCTGCCAAACTGGTTTTTTTACGGATTTCTGAATAGACTAAAACAGACACTGAGTTGTTTCCCTAAAATAAAAATTCATTATGGGTTTCATAAAACCATTAAGGTTATTAAAGGTTATATATTTATATTGTCATTAAGGCTGTTAAAATTATTAAGATTATTAAACCTGAAAACCTTAATTCTTCTCTGTAAGAAAAAGAAAAATGACAAAAGTATGAAAGTGCTTTTAAAATGGGCTTTGCCTGACCTCTGACAGAGTGCATCGTGATCCTCATCTGGCTCTCCCGAAAATATTTGGACCTTTTGAGTGCGTACTTTGAAATTATTCTAACTTCACTTTTGGATGTGAATCTCCTCGTACCACAGTCGTGTGTTGTCTGGGGGTTTTTGCCAGAAAAATCCCTTGGCACCAAAAAAATCCCTTGGCACCGAAAAAATCCCTTACTACACCCTGATGGTTTCTGCCCTGCGTAAGTAAGAAATCAGAGTGCACAACAATTTAAAGGACTCTAAGAAATCTGACCAAATTCAAAAGATTAGATACAGACTAAAACCTTAAGACTTATGTAAAGCACAATGGCATACCTAAGTTTTCCACTCTAATGTCCATGAAATTCTGGATTTAAAGAGGGAAGCCTCGTGAATCTCAGTATTTTTGTTCTCAAACACGATGATAATTACCAGGTTTTGGAGTCATATTTGATTGTTTTGTGTTTTCCCTTTTAAGAGAGGAAAAGAGTGAGCAGTTGCTTGACTGTAAACAAGAACTTGAACAGATGGAAGCTGAACTAAAGAGACTTCAGCAAGAGGTAGGAGTTTTATAAATCCATTGTTTAATAAAAGGTGGGCAAAAAATAAAGTTGCCACCAGTAGAACAATCCTCCCCTCTCCCCCCCCTTCTATTATGAAGTATGTTTTCATGCATTTTTAAAAATTTTTCTTAGAATTTCTATCCCTCTGCGTTACCCCGATTTAAATAATGAGGTGGCGGTGTTACCCTTGAGCATGGGCTGTCCCGTATTCTTGCCTTTAATCCCTGTGCTTTCATATTTTCTAGAATATGAATTTACTCTCAGATGCCCGTTCCGCCCGAGTGTACAGAGATGAATTAGACGCTCTCCGTGAGAAGGCAATTCGAGTTGACAAGCTTGAAAGTGAAGTCAGCCGGTATAAAGAGAGGCTGCATGATATTGAGTTCTACAAAGCTAGAGTGGAGGTATAGTAAGGAAAAAAATACCGAAAAACTATTGTTTTTTGTTTGCTGTGGCCTTCTCAAAGCTGTTTTGATGACTTAAACATCGGGACATGAAAACTGTCACAGCTGCTCACTCTGGGATATATGATAGCCAGTCTTTTGTGATGAATTAACAGTTTTTAGGGAAGAGTCCTGGTGTCTAATGGTGCGCGGTTTCATTTGACATCAGCAGTATTCACCATAGCTCTACGCCACCAAAATCAGTAGGAGCCTCTGATTTGGGATAGATAATATGTATTGAGAAACCCGAGGTGGAATTAATTAAAAGTATGCTATAAATGTAATAATTTCTCCTAAGAGAAGGTAATTTCTGAAGTCATGAGGAAATGCCTGGCTGTACACATAAATGAGCATAGGATGATGGTATTCCGTGGATAAAATACACGAAAAATCTGCACTGTCACCAGGCAAGAGAGACTTACCCTTCTGTGGTGAACTAGGAGTTTAGGAAACAGATCATCAACATGCAGGGTTGTATTAGGCCATCACTCTGTAAATGGCTCATTTGTTGGGCAAGGCAGCAGAATTCGTGAAACAAACAGTTACTTGTGGGAGTCAAAACTAATGAAAGATGAGACATTTTCAGAGTGGTCATTAAAATAAAAAACCTCCTAGAAAAGCGGGGAGAACTCACAAGGAGTGTTTGTTGGAAAAGTACTCCATAGCCTCGATGTACTTGTTGAAATCCTGGTACGAAGCCCTTGCTTCGGGGTAAAAAATGATCAAAAAGCAAACCCAAGCTATTAGGCTGATCTGTGGCAGAATATTTTTACGTAACTTCTTCATTTAACGGGGCCTCTTGGGTTCACAGGCCTGGGTGGGATCTGGGGCGCTCATTCAGTCCTGCTTTCAGCACGGTATTTTGTATGACCCCTACTGCTCCAGATGAATCCTTGGCATTAACCAGTGCTTTAAGGTGTCCACAGCCTTTTTCTTCTCTGAATGTCATGTGTCCTCTCTTCTGGCTCTTTGTGCTCTGCAGCCCAACAGCATCTGGCCTTAAAAGGTGTTTTCTCTGGGTTCTGTCTTAATTCCTATCTTCCTTAAAACCGTGTCCCTAAAACTGGATCTCCTACTCTTAATTATGGCTTTACCAGTTCTGAATACAGAGGAGAGATGACTTGCCTCTCCACCTGCTGATACGGGAACTCCAAAGCAACATCTCAACATTGTGATCTGTGCTAACCTCCAGGTTTTCTTCACACTGACCTGCTGCCTAGACAGGGTAGAATATCCCCGATGTTCAGTTACCACACCTGGAAAATGTCAGGATCCTAATGACCAATGACCCTGCTTCTTCTGGAAAGAGACTTCTTGCTTTGCATGTTTATAACTAAAAACCTTGTAACGACCGTGTACTTTGTATGTCACAGCATAAAACAGCTACTGCGGACTGCAAGGCAAAACCCAAATCTTTCTAAGGTTCGGTTGTAGCTCCTTTATCCAAAACTATAAATAAAAGCCTTAGTCAGGGAGAAAGCACATCAACTGATACGGCAGTCGTTCCCTTTTTAATGGAAAATGAGATGGATAGTTTTTCCAAGCGAACTGCTGTGTGAAAAAGGGAACAATAGGCTGTAGTGAGAGAGAAGGTAGATGGTGCAGATGAAAGCTCTGTTAAAGAGGCTTTAGAGATTTCTGACATGTAAAGAAAGTGATGGGTCCCAAGACGTTTTGTTTTTAAGATGACTTGTTCTTAGCCTTGCTTGTGGAAGTTAATTTTATCATCTTACTGCGTGAGGTGAAATAATCTGATGAAACTGAAACGTTCTCAAGATCCACTAAATACAGACTTCAACAGCTGTCATTGAAAGCTCCATTCTGGAGGCAGCTCCAGAGCTGCCTTCGCAGCTTGCGATTGCCACCTGCAATCAAAGGCTGGTGGCTGCTTTCCACCTCTGCGTCTTTGCTCAGTGTTTGATGTTCTGTAAACACATGGTACTGCTGTTCAGCTTGAGCTCAGTGACACAAATCCCGTGCTGTGATTTACGGTCTCTAAGTTCCTCACAGTTGTTGGCTGTTCCCTATATCCTGTGGCGTGGGTTAGCTTACGTGGGTCTGTGGGACGTGAGGTTCTGTGTGTGGTGAGCGTTCTTATCAGCCCACCTGCGTGTGAGCCAACCTTGGGACGTGAGCCGCTGGAAGATCGTCTTATGTGCATGACTTTATAAACTGTGAATATCTGCTGCTGTTGTAAGAGGGAATGAAAGCATGTAGTTAAAAAATTGCTAGAAAGATTTCTGTCCTGGATTTGAAAACAGTGGAAATTTCATGTTTAAACTGGGAAAAAAACTAAATTTGTTTACACGTGTCGTAGCTTGTAAACTCCCTGATTTTTCAAGCATGCTTGAATAGAGACAGATGTTAATTAGGTGGGTTTGCTTCATAATAATAATAATTATGTTAACTTAATATTTATGTAGGGAGGAGTATGAAGGATAAATATTTATATTATATTCACTGATTTTTTTTCAGATTTTGCAGCTGACTGCATGCTGAAGTTCGAAAAGTTTTGTCTTTCTATCATGAGTAAAATTGCCAATTACATGTTTTCAGACATTATTATTTTCATGAGATGTCATCAAAAGGAGATCTCTGTGTACATAAGTTAAAGCTGTTCAGGACTTTTCAGCATGGTGTCCTGGCTTTGGGCTTAAGTAAGTTTGCCCAATGGCCTGTAAACGTAATCATGGCCTGTAGAAAATTATTCTCTTAAGTTTTGCTCTCCATTTCCTGCAACCCAAAGATTAGGGAGTTCAGTCTGATAGTGAGATAAATGATGGACTGAGAGGAGCATCTACATTCGTCTCCAGCCTTTGAGAGTGGTTGATAGTAGATGCTTAGAGAAGAGGAAAAGAACAAGGCGGGCACTTGGTGGTACTTCCCCGTTGGGCTCTCCCAGCCTCCAGCAGTCTCTGCTCAGAAAAATCATGCTCAGAGGTGGTACTTCTGAGCTTTTTGGCCTTCTTGCATGAATTGAGTAACTTCTCAACACGTGTAATCTTTTTCATCTACACAATCACGTAGCAATACACTCCACAGTTCACTTCCGTGGTCTGTCAAGTATTTGTGTTTGGTTTGAGCCTGACACCTGTAATTTTAAGGGTGACGTCAGCCTTTTGCTTAGCTGTAGTCTGTATGTGAGATGCATCTTTCCAGATCACATCTCAAATCAGAGATATTTACGGTTTGATTGTAATTATGAACACCTTGTTTATTCTTAATGGCTTGGGGACTATTCAATTTCTCTTAAATTATGTAAAATGGTCTTTTCATAAAAATCTTGTAAGTTAACAGTTATTTACTCTAAATTTGTTTTTTATAGAAAGTTGTTACCGCTTTCAAATTAATGTTCTAGCATTAGAGCAACATATCTAAAACTAGTTATGACGCGTATCGAAGTTTGTGTGAATAAGGAAATGCTTTTGTTGTGAAGTTTTTTGTTGCTTAATTCTTGCAGGAGTTAAAGGAAGACAATCAAGTGTTGCTAGAAACAAAGACAATGTTGGAAGATCAATTAGAGGGGACCCGAGCCCGTTCTGACAAATTACACGAGTTAGAAAAAGAGAATCTACAATTAAAAGCTAAATTACATGACATGGAGATGGTAAGTGTAAATGGAGGATGACAAGGACAGCTGATAGGCGTTGAATTTAATTTCCATTTTTCATAAAAGAACTTCCAGTCAAAATAGTGGGAGAGAGGAGGAGGGTATGGCTTGATGTACTGACAGGTTTCAGGTACGGGTTTCTGCAGAAGGTCTGGTTCTGCCTAGGGAAGGAGATGTGGCGAAGGCAGTACTCTTAAAGGCAGCGCAGTGTGAAGTTCGATACCTAAAATATGGTGATAAGAAATAGAGGCTCATTAGTAAGAACAATAGGATCAGGTTTTTTATGTGAAGATAGTCTGTTGTCACCTCTTAGATATAAGAGGTTACTCATACCAAATTCCGGCAATCTGGGAGCATCCTTATCAGAAGATTGTGTGTGTGCTACCAAGCTGTTCTTACCCTGTGTACTTTCTTCTGTGATAGTCTGAGAAGTGACCTTTGAAAAAGAGTTAAGTAGTCATTGCGTAGGTTGTGACGAGAAGAGCTGCTGCTCTGCACGTTTTTCTTTGCTGGTTGTTACAATTCTAAGCTCTCCGTACTTTGTTCCTCCCTGTCTCACTGTGTATTAGCAAATCAGAAAGCCCACTGTGCGTTTCTCTGGGCTGTGCTAGCCACAGAAATATTTTGTGTGTATTGAGACTTTTTATTTAATGTTACATGTGAAATGATTTTTAAGGAGCGTGATATGGATAGAAAGAAGATTGAGGAACTCATGGAGGAAAACATGACTTTAGAAATGGCGCAGAAGCAAAGTATGGATGAATCATTGCATCTGGGCTGGGAGCTTGAGCAGATGAATAGGACTACGGAACTTTCTGAAGGTAAACAGAGTAATACGTGCAAACTGATAAAACAGAAAAATTGAGAGCTCGGAGACTGGCCAGCATTAGGAAATCACAGGTCCTTATTTCTAAAGGATGAAGCTTTGTCCTCTGGAGAGATGTGACCGTTCAGGTGTGGAGGTTTTTCTCACTCAGCCTACATGAAAAGACTCTGTTTTTATGATTCTTGTTCAGTTAAAGGTGTAAAACCTGTGAGTACCCTGGAGTTACACTGTGGTGCCGTTCAAACGTCTATACTCTAGCACAGACCACAACTCTTGGTTTACTGATCTCTAAGCTAAGAAAGATTTGTAAAGGCTTCTCAGAGTAATTGTTTACAGAGATAGATGTGGCAAAAAAATCGATTCATCCACTGTGGCGTCATCGGTCATACACTGGATCCTGTACAAAGGGTTTGTGGAAACTTAGAGCATACCTCCTCAGCTGCAGGAAACAAATCTCTGCTGTGATTAGGACCGTGGGATGAGTAGGACACTTCCTTTTATGCATCTGCAGTGTTACCTGTTGGGTAAGGAGGATGGGTCATTAATCCAACTGGGATTCACCAGGAAGGCGTTAGAGGGACTGTCCAAGGCTTCCAGTCCCTTAAGACTCAAACTGCAAAGTCCAGTTACTCCAGGTAACTTTTGTTGCTGTTGTTGATTTGTGGTGTTTTTTTCTTACAGTGCCACAGAAATCACTTGGTCATGAAGTGAATGAACTGACATCAAGCAGATTACTGAAGCTGGAAATGGAAAACCAAAGTTTGCTGAAGACGGTGGAAGAACTACAAAGTGCAGTGGGTTCTGTAGAAGGCAGTAGTTCAAGGATCCTGAAAATGGAGAAAGAAAACCAAAGACTTAGCAAAAAGGTAATTGTCATTGAATTGTGTGTGGGTTGCCTAATGCTGCTTGCCATTTTCTTTCTACAGGGTAATTTCATGAATTGCTCTTACTTTGTGTAAAGTGTTACTAGGGTCTAAATGGTGCTCTGGTGGTTGTGGTGAAAAAGAAAAGCACTGCAGAGAGGTTTCTCTCTTTCTTAGTTATGCTTTTTTATTAGTGATGTAAGAATGGGGCCGTTTAAATCAGAAAGGTCTTTTACCAGCAAGAGGAAAAAAATCAGTATGTTAATAGTGGGGACGAAATAAGTAATTAAAGCGTTTTATGAAACCTGAAAACAATTATTTTTAATTTTTGTAATTTTTAAGCAGGGGAAAGTATGTGTACATAGACATACAGCCGTCAGTAAGCCAGAAAGTAAGCAGAAAAATTGGTCCTCTGTCCTCCTGCATAACTGAGAGAAGATGGGCCAAGGAATTGATAAGCGAGTGAATGGGAAGAGTTTGTCAGATTTATCTGTGCTGATCTACAGGATTTTGCTCTCCAAAATTTGTATATTGGAGTCATTTAGTCAGTGGTATTTATAGAGAATAAAAATGGGGGAAAAAATGGGAACTAATTACAGTGGCATGAGATGTCTGAAGTTTCTGAAGTAGCTTTCACTCCAGCAGCTTTTTTATTCTTAGAGAAGACTGAGTAAGAAATATTTTAAAAAGGATTGAAATAAATCCCTCCTGTATCGTGAACTTCCATGCTTTTTCTGATGTCTTAAATTCGGTTCCCAGGCGGAGGCCGACAGAGCTCTTTTAGGGTGCTTGAGCCAGTTTCTCCTCGTTTGCAGAAACCGATGAAGTGCCAATATTGCTGTAAAACGTGCACTGGTCTGCTAAGCGAGGGACCGGGAAAATCTGAATTCCACAGGAAGAGGGAGAGGAGAGCAAAAGGGTGGTCAAAGATGAGCGTTCTCATCCTAAGAAAAAGATTAACTCGGGTTCTGGCCTAATTGATACCAGGCTTTATTTTGGATCAACAGACTGCTTCCCGGGGAACAAATTCCGTTCTGCTGCCTTTCTGTGATTGTATTTATTGTCAGTTAGCAGCAGTTTAATGTGTAAGTCCAGTCGTTTGTTTCTAAGAGTATTCCCCCGGCCTGGGGTCCGAGGTGTGTCTGGACTCCTCTAGGGTTGGGTGATGCAGGCCACGGACTTGACATAGAATAGAAACCTTCCAGCAGGTGATGGTTTAAAAATACAACATGTATGTTGCTTCTAGGTAAGAAATTGTAACTTACATGTGACAGGAAAACCACACTTGGTTATTTTCACTTGCAGACAGTTCTGCTGTCTGCTGACACGGCGAGCTGGAACCATTTGACAAAACAAACTGTTCGGTTCCCAAGGAGTCGTCATAAGTATCTCTTGAAACAGTTAAGTAAGGTCAAACAACGTTCAACCTCTATAAGTTAAAAGGGACTTGGAGGCGTAGTATAAATCTCACTAAAATGGAGTTTTAAGAGAAAAAAAGATGCTTTGGGAAATATCCAGGGCCTAATAACATTGAATGGGGTTTTTTAGGGCAAAAGTACTTTATAGACACAATCTTCTGAGCCAGGAAGAAAATTCTGGCAGAAGTGAAGTTATTCCTAAAAGAGGCGAATTGTTTCAGAGAGAGAATAGAAATTCCATTTTAATCTTTCCTTTAGTGTTCTTTATTCATTTCTCTTAAGTATACCTTCAACCCAGCGAAGAGTAATACTATTGTGATCTTTAAGTACGTTTTTAAAAAAAGGCTTCTTTTTCCCTAGCTTGAAGAGCTAGAGAATGAAGTTAGCCAAGAGAAACAGAGTCTTCAGAACAGTCAAAACTTGAGTAAAGATTTGATGAAAGAAAAAGCACAGCTGGAAAAGACACTTGAAGCACTTCGAGAAAACTCAGAGCGACAAGTGAGTGGCAGAATCACAAGTCTTAATGCTGCGTTGTGTGGTACTGTTCTCCTTTTGTACTTCTTTACAGGCATGACGGCGTTGTCACTGTGGCAGATGAGCCAAAAGGATGTATTCGCAGCCCCTAGGAGCCATCGCTCATTTTTAGCTGAGGATTTGCTGTTAGTTTGAGAACTTTTGTGGTGTTTTGTAATGCTTCTGTGGCTTTCACAGGCTGCTGTAGTTGCTTAGAGGGTGTAGCTCGGCCAAAACAGAAAATTGGGAACTTTGGAGGTAAGCCAGACACCTCTCAGAGGAGGAAAACAGGTTCCAGACAGCTGCTCCGTGTTTGAAGGAATGTCGGAGTATTAATGAGAAGTCCGGCAGCCTGTCCCTCGAAGGGACCTCACAGAGACCAGGGTAGCAGAGCTCATCTGCTGCTCCGCAGCTGACTGGGTTCCTCCTGTGTCGCTCCCAGTCCTGCCTGTCTGGGGTAGGGGCCATCATAGCCAGCTTCAAAATATTCCCCTGCGGGGGGGTGGTTTAGCTGTGACTTGTAGGTGGAGCAGAATTGGGTTTTGGTTGCCAGAAAGTGTGATCTGCATCGTTGTGAAGGATTTGAGCTGTGCTTGGGAGGGTGCTGAATGTCGCTGGTGTGTCTGATCGAATGGGGGCTGACGCCTTCTAAAGGTCTTTGCCCAGCAATTCAGAGGACCTGTGGAAGGCAGCTGCTAGGAAACCTGAGTTATGGAAACTTCTGGAAATCCCATCATTAGTAATCCAGTCCTTCAGAATTAGAATTGTAGTTATCTTTTATAAATGCTGCTGGTTCTTGATGAGATTGACATTTTTTAGTTTAGGTTAGTTTAATTTTAAAAGTTTATTTTAAATTTCAAATACAAAGTATTGTATGTCAAAAATCCTAAAAATTTCTAAAGGCCCAGTTTAATCAGTAAATGCAATTCCAGACTTAGAAAAGAAAGGGGTGAGGGGAAAAGCTTGGCATTGAAGCTTTACTTTCATTTAAAGAGAACAATGGGGGTAACCGTAAAGAAAATGTGCCAGCTTGTCTGGTTCAGAAGTGGTGGTTGTTCCAGTAATTGATGTACACATTGCATTAGAAGTGTGCTCCAGGGGAAAAAATGGACCAAAACTTTCTGGAATAAGTCCAAAGTCCCAATTCCACTGTCAAGGAGATGTGTGTTTTAAATGTGTTGGAGCGAGACTGACGTTTCGGGGGACTATTTCTGCGTAAAAATAATGAACTTGGGAGCTGAGAGGAGTCAGCAGCGTCTTTCACGTCTCTTACAAATCTTGTGCTGAAGCTTCCTGGAGGGGATGTACAAGGTTCCCTGGACTTTGGCAGAACTTACGGAGGCATCGATCAGGCTCTTTGGTTCAGTTTGGATGAGAGCAGCAGAATCCTTGGACGTGTGTTACATGTGTTCAGTCACCTCCCAGGTTAGGTGCAGAAGTGTTACAAAGTTGTGGGGTTAGTTCCTCATTAATTGTTTCGGAACAGTTTGTCGTTGCTGGGAACGGAGCTGTAGATCCTGTAATTAATAGTTACTTTCAGACTTAAGTATGAAAGAACAGTCTATAATTTTCTCAGGCTGCTTTTTATCGAACTAGCACTTTTGCTTTTCTCCACAGCAGTTTATTGTTGAAACATCCTTTATGCTGTATCATTAGTCTATTCTTAAATCCTGATCTAAACAGTTTTCTGGATTTTGCTGGCTGTTGTTACATATCCAGATAGTTTCAGCTGATTTAGGATAACTGGAAAAGTCAAGAAACACTAAAAATTAAGATCTGAATGTGTAAATGCTGCCTTTATCCTTGAAGTAGATCTGGGAATATGTTATCAAAGAAAATAATTCTGTTCTAATATGACTGACTTTCTCTGGAAGCTGTTTGGGAACAGTGTGTCCAAGGGTTCTTTTTAACTCAAAAATTAATGTAACTTAGTGTTTCTTTGCAAAATATTACCGACTGTGGTCAGGATGCCCTCGTATCCCACAGACCTCTATTTTTTTTCAAGTGAAATAAAGACGCTTTTGCAGCTCCCACACCTCCCTCCATCTCAAGTGTGGTCTAGAACTTGACTGGAGGTTTGTTCTCTGAGGACTTGCATATCTCTGGAAATTACGACTTTTATGAGAAACAATCTAAATCTGGGTAAACACCAATGAAACAACATTAAGAAGAGATAACAGCTTTGGTTTAGTTTGTGCTTTGTTAGTTAAATTTTTATATTATCTATTAACATCCAAGAGGAGTGTTTTGTAGTATTTCAAGTGCCAGTACAGTAAGAGAATTTTTTTTTTAAAACCTTAAAATAACAGGGAAGTATGACATAATCTTACTCTCTTAGCAGCTTTCAGTTTATCTATGGCATTAATTGCTTGTTGGCATGTTGTTCACCAGAGTTTATGATTTTTCTACCCAAATTAGATCAAGCTATTAGAACAAGAAAATGAACATTTGAATCAAACTGTAGCTTCTCTAAGACAACGCTCACAAATCAGCGCTGAAGCGAGAATGAAAGAAATCGAAAAAGAAAATAAAATCCTTCATGAGTCTATTAAAGAGACCAGCAGTAAGTTAAATAAGATGGAATTTGAAAAAAAACAAGTCAGGAAAGAACTGGAACGCTACAAAGAGAGAGGGGACAGAGCAGAGGAACTCGAGAACGAGCTGCATCATCTGGAGAAGGAGAATGAATTATTACAGAAAAAAATTACTAACTTAAACATTACTTGTGAGAAGATACAGGCCTTAGAACAAGAAAACTCAGACCTGGAAGTGGAAAACAGAAAACTGAAAAAAACTTTGGATAGCTTAAAAAACCTCACTTTTCAGTTAGAATCCTTAGAAAAGGAGAACTCGCAGCTTGATGAAGAAAATTTAGAATTGAGAAGAACAATTGAATCCTTGAAGTGTACGAGCATTAAAGTGGCACAGTTACAGTTAGAAAATAAGGAACTGGAGAGTGAAAAGGAGCAGCTTAAGAAAAGCCTTGAACTCATGAAAGCCTCATTTAAGAAAACCGAACGCTTGGAAGTCAGCTACCAAGGCCTGGACACAGAGAACCAAAGGCTACAGAAAGCCCTCGAGAACAGCAACAAGAAGATTCAGCAATTAGAAAGTGAACTCCAAGATTTAGAGTCTGAAAATCAGACCCTGCAAAAGAACTTAGAAGAGTTAAAAATCTCTAGTAAGCGCCTAGAGCAATTGGAAAAGGAGAATAAATTGTTGGAACAAGAGACTTCTCAACTGGAAAAAGATAAGAAACAGCTCGAAAAAGAAAATAAAAGGCTTCGACAACAAGCGGAAATTAAAGATAGTACTTTAGAAGAAAACAACGTGAAAATCAGTAATCTGGAAAAGGAAAACAAATCTCTGTTTAAAGAAATAGTTGTATATAAAGAGTCATGCGTGCGCCTGAAAGAACTAGAAAAAGAAAATAAAGAACTCGTGAAAAGAGCGACCATTGATAAGAAAACCCTTGTCACCTTACGAGAGGTAAAGGGAAATTGGTTACTGTTCCCGTCATAACCTGTTAGTGATGGAGAGAAATTATACCTGTAGTTAGGAAAAGAGTTTGTATTTTGTGGGGTATTTGATGCTTTGATGTGTATAATATTAACATCTTTAACAGCTACAGTAGGAAAAGAGTTTGTATTTTGTGGGGTATTTGATGCTTTGATGTGTATAATATTAACATCTTTAACAGCTACAGTAGGAAAAGAGTTTGTATTTTGTGGGGTATTTGATGCTTTGATGTGTATAATATTAACATCTTTAACAGCTACAGTAGGAAAAGAGTTTGTATTTTGTGGGGTATTTGATGCTTTGATGTGTATAATATTAACATCTTTAACAGCTACAGTAGGAAAAGAGTTTGTATTTTGTGGGGTATTTGATGCTTTGATGTGTATAATATTAACATCTTTAACAGCTACAGTAGGAAAAGAGTTTGTATTTTGTGGGGTATTTGATGCTTTGATGTGTATAATATTAACATCTTTAACAGCTACAGTAGGAAAAGAGTTTGTATTTTGTGGGGTATTTGATGCTTTGATGTGTATAATATTAACATCTTTAACAGCTACAGTAGGAAAAGAGTTTGTATTTTGTGGGGTATTTGATGCTTTGATGTGTATAATATTAACATCTTTAACAGCTACAGTAGGAAAGCCTTAGATAATAAAAATCCGTATTGTTATAAAAATAATCAAGTGGAATAGTATAACCGTATTACACCGACCTCTGTGAGGCCGCTAACAGACTGTCTTGGAGCCTTTGTTAAATGAACATTTCTTCATGTTAGTCGTTGTTCTGGCTGGAAAGTTTCCCCTTCGCTGTAAAGTTCAAGGCCGAACTTGAAAGGGAAGTTCTACAGAAAGGACGGGAGTAAACAACTACCGTGAAATCATATTCTGATTAAAAACGTAGTATCTGATATCACTGAACGTTAACAGTTGGAAGGAAGGGAGAGTTGACACTGCAGTATTGAA